>NC_051308.1:1294676-1594676 GCF_015220235.1 Choloepus didactylus | reverse complement strand
TGGACTGCAACCTTAGACCTTAGCCAGCATTTTCTGTTACTAAAGAACCTGACCAGAGAGTAGATCTTTGAATTGAAGTCCTCCCAATCAAAACATCAGTAGAGGTTAATTGGTTGTAGAACTAAACAAGCTAAAGTTCACAGGGCAGAAACTGCAATAGCTGTAATGTGTTTAAAAAGAGCAATGTGAAGAAGGGACATTTATCTAACCAGCTTTCTTAATTAAAATTGCTGCTAGCAAAGAGAAAAATAAACAGACCAGTGGACAGAAGACAATCCAGTACAGACTAATGTGTATGGGAGTTTATTTACGATAAAGACACATTCCAACTTAGTAGGCCAGTTATTGATGGGACAATGGCTTTTGATTTAGGAAACAAAAGCAGATCTCTAGCTTAAACTACACACAAAAGACAGTAAGAAAAGTTAGAAAATAATACGTAATTCCAAGGCGGAAAGGGCCTGCTTAAGCAAAATAAACTCTAGAGGCCATAAAGGAAAAGGTGAATTGCTTTGACCTCAAGTTTAAAACTTCTGTATGACATGAGAATACTATAAACAAGGACAAAAGACAAATGGTAAAAAGGGATTAAAAAAAAAAATCTGGAGTATGTATTATATATGTGTAACAAAGGATCTAAATAGGCAAGTCAGAGAAGAAATACATGAACCAATGATCACAAAGGTGCAGAACCTCATTAGTAACAAGAAAATGCAAATTAAAATGAACTGATTTTTTGGTCCACAGTGGGGGAAAAAATACATTTAAATACTGGGTGTCCGAGAAATGTTAAATACACATACCCTTTGACCCAATAATTTCATTTTTAGGAATCTTTTCTATGTACATACATGTGCAGAGATTTATGTACAAGAATGTACAGTAGAACACTATTGGAAATGATGTGAAATTGGGAATTACCTCAATGTCTAATAGAGCAATGGTTATAATATAGTTATCTATATGTGGAAAGCTATGCAGCCATAAAAAGCACAGGAGAAGCTCATGGTTCCCAAACTGCACTGAGGCCTCTGGGGCAGCACAGCAAATCACAGAGGCCCCACAGGCTATTTCAAGTTTTCAAGAGATTTATGTTCACTTTTTCAACACTAATAAATTCCTTTCAGTGAAGTTGTCATATCTTTGCAAAGCTGGGTTTTTGGTAGTTTTGTGATAAAAGCAAATACTACACAAAAAACAACTGTTCAACACGAAATAAGAGTGGCACTGTCCAATCAGATTCCAAGATGTGAAGTATTACATAGTCCCATACAGACATACACATTCCATTAAGTAACTTAAGAATGAAATAAAAATAGTTTTCCTTTTAGCCTAGGGGCACCAAGAAAAAAATTACTGGCAAACTAATGTTGCTGTGACCCAAGAAAGTCTGGGAACCTGTCTTAAGTGAAACATGCACTTTGTAGAATAGTAAGAGTCTCGGTTGAAAGCAATTATAATTATGTAGCACACCCAGCAGCTGCAACAATTACCTCTTGGTACAAGAGTAAGAACTAAAAACACAGAAGTGAAGGGGAACTTTCAATTAATTGCTCTCTACATTTCTGTATTGATTAAATTTTCCACTGCCAGAAAGTACCCCGAGAACAACTGCCATTGACAAAGTACACTGAATGGCTGGTTTTTAATTTTACTTTGCATCTTTTCCTGCAGGAGTCCATGACATACAAAATATTGGTAAAATAATAATAAAACAAAATTTACAACACTTTTCTATGCAGGCTTGTACAATGAAGTTCAAAACAAGCTCTGCGCTTCCTGGCAAAGGGAAAAGGAAAGAAACTTAAGTTATGGAATTCTCATCCAAAAGGAATGGGAATACTGGTTCTTTGGGGGAAACCCAAACTAGAAGGTGGAAGGGCACTAACATCTCTACTCTGCAGGTGCTCCACTGCATTATGACTTTTACTTTTGATGACCCTTCACAGGAGGCATTACTCAAGAAGAAATGGAGGTGTCAGACCTCAGAAGACAAGTGGAAAAGTGAATGTTCGCATCAGGTCTGTTCTCTGGAAATCCTATGGTCTTCCCAACACAGGAAAAGGTAATATAGTGAACCCCCAAATTGTGGTCGACTCCACTGAGATTTGCTTCTACTAAAACAACTAAAATGACTAGTCATTTAAATTGTGAAAATACTAATGATAAATTCATTTTAAAATTTATTATACAATAAATTATTTCTTATGGTTAAGAAAGAAAAAAAAAAAACACCAAACTATATGAAGGGTGGGAGTAGGGGGAGTAAGTCTTCCAACCCCTGCACTCATTCCCATTCATAAGAGATAACTTGTTTTCTTTATGTCATTCCAGAAATGACATACACATTTATAATATATACATACACACATAATACTTATATTTTGTCCAGATGGGATCATACAGCTCTGCAACATTTTTTCTCACATCACAGAGCTTGGACTTTTTCCATATCAGTGTCTACAGCTGCACAGCATCTCACAACAGATCACTGTACCTGTGGGCCATTACTCAGGCCCCCACTGATCCACATTTAGGCTCTGCCCTGTTACAAACAATGCTGCAATGAATATCCTGGTATTCTGAGATTAACTTCATTTAAAATTGATACTTTGGTGTGAAGTCCTCATTTTTGTTTATCTCTTATACTCACTGCACTTTACATTATAGGGATTTGTATACTTACCTCCCCCTACTAGATTTTTTCCTTTTTAATTTTTATTGGGATTGTTCAGATACCATACAATTATCCAAAGATCCAAAGTGTACAATCAGTTGCCCCTGGTACCCTCCTCATACAGCTGTGCATCCATCACTGCACTTAATTTTTGTTCAATTTTTAGAAACTTTTCATTACTCCAGACAACAAACAAAGTGAAAGATGAAAAAATAAAAAAAAGAACAAAAAGGAAACTCAAATCCTCCCATATCCTTAACCAACCCCCCTCAATTATTGACTCCTAGTGTCGGTATAGTACATTTGTTACTGTTTATGAGAGAATGTTGAAATACTACTAACTGTAGTATATAGTTTTCAATAGGTATATATTTCTTCCCTATATGCCCCTCTATTATTAACTCCTAATTGTATTGTCATACATTTGTTCTGGTTCATGGAAGCAATTTCTAGTATTTGTACAGTTGATCGTGGACATTGCCCACCATAGGATTCAGTTTTATACATTCCCATCTTCTGACCTCCAACTTTCCTTCTGGTAACATATATGACTCTGAGTTTCCCCTTTCCACCTCATTCACGCACCATTCGGTGCTGTTAGTTATTCTCATATCTTGCTACCGACACCTCTGTTCATTTCCAAACATTTAAATTCATCCTAGTTGAACATTCTGCTCATACCAAGCAACTGCTCCCCATTCTTAAGCCTCGTCCTATATCTTGGTACCTTATATTCCATGTCTATGAGTTTACATATTATAATTAGTTCCTATCACTGAGACTCTGCAATATTTGTCCTTACGTGTCTGGCTTATTTCACTCAGTATATTGCCCTTGAGGTTTTGTCATCAACCCATTTTTTTTTTTAAGATGGTTTTGTTCACACATCATACATTCCATCCTAAGTAAACAATCGATGGTTCTCTGTATGGTCACAAATTTATGTGTTCACCACCTTCACCACTATCTATATAAGTGCATCTACATTTCTTCTACAAGGCAGAAGAGAGAGTCTAAATAAAGTAGAGAGGCAAAAGAAAGAGGAAAAAAAATGACAGCTAGGAAGTAGCAAAAGGAAAAATAACCTTAAAGTAAAGAGTCAGACACCACCACCAATGTCAAGTGTCTAACATGCCTCCTCATCCCCCCTTATCTGCATTTACCTTGGTATATCAACTTTGTTACATTAAAGGAAGCATAATACAATGATTCTGTTAGTTACAGTCTCTAGTTTACGTTGATTGCATCCCTCCCCCAATGTCTCCCCATTTTTAACACCTTGCAAGGTTGACATTTGCTTGTTCTCCCTCGTAAAAGAACATACTTGTACATTTTATCACAATTGTTGAACACTCTAGATTTCACCAAGTTACACAGTCCCAGTCTTTATCTTTCCTCCTTTCTTCTGGTGTCTCATATGCTCCCAACCTTCCTCTCTCAACCGTATTCATAGTTATCTTTGTTCGGTGTACTTACATTGCTGTGCTACCATCTCCCAAAATTGTGTTCCAAACCACGCACTCCTGTCTTCTCCTATCACCCTGTAGTGCTCCCTTTAGTAATTCCTGTAGGGCAGGTGTCTTGTTCACAAAGTCTCTCATTGTCTGTTTGTCAGAAAATATTTTGAGCTCTCCCTCATATTTGAAAGACAGCTTTGCTGGATATAGGATTCTTGGCTGGTCGTTTTTCTCTTTCAGTATCTTAAATATATCACACTTCTTTCTTTTTTGCCTCCATGGTTTCTGCTGAGAGATCCACACATAGTCTTATTAAGCTTCCTTTATATGTGATGGATTGCTTTTCTCTTGCTGCTTTCAGGATTCTCTCTGGCTTTGAGATTTGATAATATGATTATTAAGTGTCTTGGCGTAGGCCAATTCAGATCTATTCTGTTTGGAGTACGCTGTGCTTCTTGGATCTGTAATTTTATGTCTTTCATAAGAGATGGGAAATTTTCATTGATTATTTCCTCTATTATTGCCTCTGCCCCTTTTCCCTTCTCTTCTCCTTCTGGGACACCAATGATACGTACATTCTTGTACTTTGTTTCATCCTTAAGTTCCCGGAGACATTGCTCATATTTTTTCATTCTTTTCTCCATCTGCTCCTTTGCATGTAGGCTTTCAGGTGTTTTGTTCTCCAGTTCTTGAGTGTTTTCTTCTGCCTCTTGAGATCTGCTGTTGTATGTTTCCATTCTGTCTTTCGTCTTGTGTCGTGCCTTTCATTTCCATAGATTCTACTAGTTGTTTTTTTGAACTTTCAATTTCTGCCTTATGTATGCCCAGTGTTTTCTTTATAGCCTTTATCTCTTTTGTGAAATCTTCTCTAAACTTTTTGAATTGATTTAGCATTAGTTGTTTAAATTCCTGTATCTCAGTTGAAGTGTACGTTCGGTCCTTTGACTGAGACATAACTTCGTCTTTCTTAGTGTAGGTTGTAGTTTTCTGTTGTCTAGGCATCTGACCTCCTACGCCACCCCAATCAGGTTTTCCCAGACGAGAACACGCTCAGGTCACAGAAGGAGGAAATATTCAGTGTCTGGTTTCCCTGATGGTTTTTCTTAGAGGATTGATACACCTGTGCTTTTCTGCCCAGTAGGTGCACCTGTCAGCCTGTCACCGGCTGGTGTAAGAGGGTGTGGCCTGTGGCTCTCCTCCGCCAGCCTTTGGGGTCTGGTTCCTAAATGCAAGCAGTAGAGCTGGGTCCCTCCCTTTCCTCCTGGGAGGCTATGCCCCCTCCAGAGATGTCATCTTCATATCAATAAGTTCTTTGTTTCTCTGACTCTGCTGATCAAAGTGTTCTGATTTTAAAATGGCTGAGGCTGTCTTTACTGCAAAGCGCTGTGGGCTGAAAACGGCTGAAGTTTTTCTCCACAGAGAGAGAAAGGGACAGAAAGCTCCCAAATTCAACCATCAGCCAGAGATAGCACCCGATGCTCTAAGCTCCCCGTCCTGAGACAGATATGTCCCCCGACTCTCCCAAGGTCAGATGTCACCAAAAGCCTCTGTCTGCTTGTTGAGGATTCACTGTCTGTATTGAGCAATTAACATTAAAACCCCAGTTGGAGCTGGGCTGAGGTTCAGGAGCTTGTTCGGAGAGTGAGGCTTCCATGAGGGAGGGGCTCTCAGCTCTCTGCTCCCAGCGCGGGTCCACAGTTTTTACTTACAGATTTTATGCTGCGATCTCAGGCATTCCTCCCAATTCAGGTTGGTGGATAATGAGTGGACAGTCACATTTGTCTGCCCGCAGTTATTCCAGGTTATTTACTAGTTGTTTGGTCATTTATGAATTGTTCCAGGGGGGACTAACAGTCTTCCACTCCTCTCTATGCCACCATCTTAGCTCCTCCTCCCTACTAGATTTTAAATTCCTAGAGAGCAGAGTTGGTCTTATTCACATCTGAATCCCTAAAAGAGTCTTGATCAAAGCAGGTATTTGATAAATGTCTCTTTAATTTTGCTAAAGTTGGAATATGGACTAGAAAAATAGTAGGTACTATTTTTCCTGCCACTTGTCTTACCCTTAATTTTTATATTTTCTACTCTAATTTATAGTAAATATGTTGCTGTTTAATGATTAAAAATACTCAAAGGTAAGAAATACTTACTTGTATTCACATACTGGGAAAAGCATCTTTAAGATGTTTATTATCACAGCTGCTCCTATAATTCCAGTCACCATTACATTCAGAAACATAAAGAATACTGAGAAAACACTGCTCCAGAACCTGCACAGATGTTTTCTGAACTTTTCCATCCACTGACACATGACCTAAAAGAGGAGTTTTGATGAGAAATCCAAGTTTCACTCAAGCCCCAAAGAATCACCTTTAGAAATTATGTCCTAGTTGGGGCCATGGAAATGTCCTCATATTGGGATGATGGTGGTGGTAGTGGTTACATGGGGTCTGCACTTGTCAAAACTCATCCAACTGTATACTTAAAAATGGATGTGTTTTCTTTTAAATGTACCTTGAAAATTACAATTTTCAAAATTATGTGCTTATAACACAGGCACAGAAATGTTCTTTAAAATTATTTGTACTCCTAACTGTAAGTTACATGAAAGTAGTTAATTGCTTGCTGGCAAAAGGTTAGTTAAGCCAGACTACTCCAAACAAAACGAACCCAAATCAACTCTCTGTTTCCACTAGTGGGTGGACAAGAGAAAGAAGAGAAAGACGAATGTATTAGTAGCTCTTCAAACAGATGGGGAATTCATTGTGCATGAAATATGTTTGTATCCTTCATGAGAGAGCAAAGAATCGAAGAAGGCATTGATGGTCTGGACTATGAATACTACAAAGGGAGGTGGGACGGGGAGAGAGGCTGCCACAGTCCACACAGCAGAACGTAAGGGGGTTTCTCCAGCCATCCCACACAAGCAATCCTGACCTTCAGTGAGAACTTCTTCAAGGTATAATCTCTCAAGTCCTTGAAACTCCTCTGAGATCCGCTTACTGAAATGGAAAGTATTTAGGGCAAGGTCTAGCTAGTCTATCAGGATATTCTCTGAATGCTGAATATCTGCCCAGTCACCCGTATCAATGAGACTGGTGATACGTGAGCGCTTGGTCAGGCAGGGCCAGTGCGTATCCACGTGCAGTACCCATCTTACTTAACCCTTTTGGCAACCATATGAAAGGTATGACTTTACAGAATTGGTGGGTGTCCATTTTACAAATGAAGAAATAGGCTACAGAGACTAACAAGGCTGCTTAAGATCACAGAACTAACTGCGGCAGAACTAAGACTTAAACCCAGGCAGTCTGACTCCAGAATGGAGATTTGCAGCCAACTGCACTGCCTCACGGTATGAGATCCAGCGGGCACCTTGGGCATGTGCATATGTGAGGCAGGAGGTGCACAGTGACAGAGAAATGGAGGCATGAGAAAGTTTTGGAACTGGTAACTCCCAAACAAAATGAAATTGGTGCCTGGATAATCATGACCCAGTTATATTATCCTTAAGTGAGACTTGCAGAGGAAAATGATGGATACCTAAAAATACCATATTGAAGCAGCAACGAGCCATTAAAAACGTTCCCCAGTTCCAGCCCTTGTGGTCTCCACCGCACTTCAAAATGCTGGTGTCGTTCTCCTGACCATACGTGCTTGCGTATAAAGACAGTCCCAAATGCCAGTGTACCTTGTACGAGGAGGGAGGCTCTGCTCTGAGAGGCGTTTCAGGTAACTTGCCAGGGAGCGCGTCTTCCTCGATGGTGGTCTCCACATTCCTGACAAGATCCTGGCTGGTGGTCTGCAATGAGCCGGTGCTTCCCACTGTGGAGGAAAAGCCAAGGGCCAAAGCGTGGGGTGTGCTGGTGTCTCTCCTGCTAGCCCTCTCCCTTATCAACATTTAGGAGAGGAAGAACATATATTTTACCAGGGGGTTGGGGTGACATTTTTGATTGTTCACTGATTTAAATACCAGGAGAGAGATATATAAACTAAGACAGTTATAAGGGTGCACAGCAGTTACAATTTTGTCACGTAAGAACTCACAATTTTTAAAGTTCTGTGTTTTAGCAGAAAACTGAATAAAAGATTCTTCCTCTAAATGAACCTTTCTGATATTCTTATTCTATATTCTGGGGTGACTGCCAGGTTAAGAGTGAATAATTACAGCAAGGTGGTGCTAGGTGATAAGCACTGATCAGGTTCTAGGAAAACTCAAAATAGATCCTAAAAGTCCTTAAAAGGACTTACAAAGTAGTGCCTGTTACAAAGCATTTATTAAAGAAGCCTAATTCCAAACATTCTCTATTAACTAGGATAAAAACTATAGAGCAATTGCTACAAATTTTACAACAGATTACAAAGTTCAAGAGAAATATAATAAAGCTACTGTACCAGTTTGAATATATTGTGTCCCCCAAATGCCATTATCTTTGATGTAATCTTGTGTGGGCAGATGTTATCAGTGTTGATTAGACTGTAATTCTTTGAGTGTTTCTGTGGAGATGCACCCCACCCAGCTGTGGGTGATGACTCTAATTGGATAATTTCCATGGAGTGCTGGCCCACCCATTGGGTGGGCCTTGATCAGTGGAGCCATATAAATGAGCTGATGAGCACAGAGAACTCAGTGCAGCTGTGAGTGATGTTTTGAAGAGGAGCTACAGCCAAGAGGGACACTTTGAAGAAAGCACAGGAGCTGCAGATGAGAGACAGTTTGAAGACAGCTGTTGAAAGCAGACTCTTGCTCTGGAGAAGCTAAGAGGACAAACGCCCCAAAAGCAACTGAGAGTGACATTTTTGAGGAACTGCAGCCTAGAGAGGAACATCCTGGGAGAAAGCCATTTTGGAACCAGAACTCCAGAGCAGACGCTAGCCACGTGCCTTCCCAGCTAACAGAGGTTTTCCAGACACCACAGGTCATCCTCCAGTGAAGGTACCCAATTGTTGATGTGTTACCTTGGACACTTTATGGCCTTAAGACTGTAACTTTGTAACCAAATAAACCCCCTTTAATAAAAGCCAGTCCATTTCTGGTGTTTTGCATTCTGGCAGCATTAGCAAACCAGAACAGCTAACAACTGAGGAAATAATTTCCTTAACACTTTAAATAATGGTCTTTTAAATTACCTTTTTTGGAGAGGTTGGGAGGGGTAAATAAAATGTCACTGTCTTGGGAAATAAAGTACAGCATGCTTTCTTCCAAAGGAAGGGTGTAGTTTGAATGTTTGAGTAACCCCTGGTTCTTAACTAAAATATCAATTTCAGTCACATTCTTTTGTTGAGCCTATGAAAGAAAAAATAAGCAATTACTCTTTATTTTAAATAATGCCACAGTCCCATAAGAATTTAAAACTGAATTTTCCAGCCTGATCTCTGTAACTAAAAAACTTGTCCTATTCAGACAATTACTCTTCATTTTCCCCCACTTTGGGGTATTTAATTTGCAACCTTCATCTTATTCGGTCTGTTTTAGCGCTTGCTATTATAAGCTTATTCTCAGCTCCATTTCACTTAGTTAGAGACTTAGCCAGAGGAAACCAAATTCAGTCTCTTCATTTATGTCCTATTTAGTGACATACATCACATTTTTAAGTGATATACAAACATGTAAGAATATGATAATTCATATTCATAAAAACTAACATAAAAATGCTAAAACAAATATAAATGATTCGGTTCAGGCAACATTAGGGTACCTTCTTCCTTATCAAATTAGAAACAAATAATAAAATAATTTAATACATGCACAGTTACTAGCACAAATTTAAATATTTAAATTTAAATTCCAATTAAGCATACTATCTTACTTGTTGTCCATCAATCTCTACTATTTCTTCTTGAATGAGAATTAGTTGCAAACTGGAACCAGGTGTCGAAGGCCACCCAAGAACTAAAATCCTTACACTGACAATTCCCAAATATCCTTTTTCCTCCAAATTTTCCAGATTTTCATTCTTCACTATAAAAAAAAGTAGTGACAGCTTTAAACAAAACTTGACAGAAAGTCTGTTTCTGAATTTGACTATTTTGATAACATTTACATGGAATAAGACAGTTTTATCCCAACTACTTTGCTTTCTCCATCCCTGAATTTTTCAGATTCATGAAAACAAAAGTGACTTAACAAATCTCTGCAACTGCTTATACTCATTTGAAAGGGGAAAAATGCTCTAAGGTCTTTAGATTTTGTATACCACACTAGCAACATCTTTCTTACTCTTTTATATAAGTTGTTATAGAGGTCATTTACAAAGCAGGTCAGAAAACATTCAAGCCCATGTTTTGGCAAAAGAAGCCATTCATTCATTCATTCATTCATTCCCCAAATCCAGTGACAGAAGGGACCCAAGCAGTAAGGACACTGAGTTTTACTCAATCCTTTCCCTAACCGGTGATTTTTAAGTGTTGTAGATGCGAGGGATGGTGAAGAGGGTGGGAAAGCCCTGTCATTACTCCCTACTAAGGAATGATAACATTGGGTTAGAGACCGGCCATGATCTTCTCTAGCTAGGAGCTACCCACCCAGTGGAGAAGGGGTGTGGCAGGTGCAACTACTTTAGAGTGCCAAGGCTACTCCATTATGGTAGAAAGTGCTCTTACAAAGAAGATAAAGCAATACATACCAAGGAAACTGCCATAAAAGGAACATTTTGTTTCTGATCCTCACCTGCTGACAATCTGAGGATTGTTTGCCAAGCAGGAAGAAAGATGTACACCCTCAAAGTACAGCAGTTGGAACTGTCCCTGAGGCTTCACAGGGCTATTCCCTTTGTCTGGAATGCTCTCCTGGGCCTTGTCTGGAATGTACCCCTGCAAGGCTGAGTTCATGCTTTGCTTTTTTTAAAAAAAGTACTGACTTGATTGTAGTGTAACTTTGGTCTGACTCCCTGACTACACTGAAATCCTGGGACCGTGCATCAGGTTTGTTACCCTACAGCTTTTGTTAAACAATGCTTCCATCTGGAATTATAAGTACACAACTGTAAATACATATACTAATCATAAACAATGTTCAAACACCTGTCCAGTGGTTCTAAACCCTAACTGTATAAGAACAAATGGACGGAGAACTTCCAAGGAAGATGGCAGAGTAGGGAGCTCTGCAGGACCCACTCTTCCTCCAAAAACAACTAGTGGACAGGCAGGAACTCTCTGAAACAGTGGTCGTGGGGCTCCGGAGGCCAGGGGAGCACTGTACAGCATCCAGGAAAGAGTGGGAAGGGAAGAAAATAAAACTGAGTGAATCATGCCAGCAATGGCTGGTGTTCATAATCCAGCACTTGTTAATTATTACTCACAATAATGTGCTACCATCACCACCATCCTTTTCCAAACTTTTACAATCAACCTAAATAGAAATTCTGTACAATTTAAGCATAAGCTCTCCATTTTATACCCCCAATCTATCCCTTGGCAACCTATATTCTAGATTGTAACCCTATGAGTTTGCTCATTCTAATTAGTTTCTAATGATGAGATCATACAATATTTGTCCTTCTGTGTCTAGCTTATTTCACTCAGCATAATGTTCTCAAGGTTCATCCATGTTGTCACATGAATCAGGACTTCATTCCTCTTTACAGCTGGATAATATTCCATTGCATGTATATACCACATTTTGTTTATCCATTCATTGGTTGATGGACCCTGCGGTTGCTTCCATCTTTTGGCAATTGTGAATAATGCTGCTATGAACATCGGTGTGCAAATATCTGTTTGAGTCCCTGTTTTCAATTATTTTGGGTATATATCTAGTAGTGGGACTGCCGGGTCATATGGTAATTCTATACATAGCTTCCTGAGGAACTGCCAAACTGCCTTCCACAGCAGCTTCACCATTATACATTTCCACCAGCAATGAATGAGTGTTCCCATTTCTCCATACCCTCTCCAACACTTGCAGCTTTCTGTTTTTTTTAATAGTAGCCATTTTATTGGGTGTGAAATGGTATCTCTGTCATTTTGACATGCATTTCTCTGGTGGCTAATAACTAACTAGTGTTGTTAAGGATTTTTTTCATGTGCTTTTTGGCCATTTTTCTATCTTCTTTGGAGAGATGCCTATTCAAGTCCTTTGCTCATTTTTAAATTGGGTTGTTTGACTTTTTATTGTTAAGCTGAAGAACTTCCTTTTATATTCTGGATGTTAAACCCTTATTGGATATTTGGTGTCCAAATATTTTCTCCCACTGTGTAGGTTGTCATTTTATTTTCATGACAAAGTCCTTTGATGCCCAAATTTTTTTTAATTTTGAGGAGATCCCATTTATCTATTTTTTCTTCTGTTGCCTGTGCTTTGGATTTAAATCTAAGAATCCACTGCCTAACACAAGATCCTGAAGATGCCTCTCTGTGTTTTCTTCCAGGAGTCTAATAGTTCTGGCTCTCATATTTAAATCGTTGATACATTTTGAATTAAATTTTGTATATGGTATGAAGTAGAGGTCTTCCTTCTTCTTCTTCTTCTTTTTTTTTTTTTTTTTACAAATGGAGATCCAGTTTTCCCAGCACCATTTGTTGAAGAGACCATTCTTTCCCAACTGAGTGGTCTTTGACTGCCACTTTGTCAAAACTCAGATGGCCATAAATATGAGAATTGATTTCTGAGCTCTCAATTCTATTCCATTGGTCTATTTGTCTGTTCCTGTGCCAGTACCATGCTGTTTCGATTACTGTGGCTTTGTAATAAGTTTTAAGATCAGAAAGTTTAAGTCCTCCTACTTCATTCTTCTTTTTCAAGATGGCTTTAACTATTTGGAGCCCCTTACCATTCCATATAAATTTGATGACTGGCTTTTCCAGTTCTGCAAAGGTTCTTGGAATTTTGATTGGGATTGCACTGAATCTATAAATTGCTTTGGGTAGTACTGACATCTTAATGATATTTAGCCTTCCAATCCATAAACACAAGATATCCTTCCATTTGTTTAGGTCATCCATAATTTCTTCCAGCAATGTTTTGTATTTTTCTATAATACAAGTTCTTTACATCCTTGGTTAGATTTATTCCTAGATATTTGATTATTTTAGGTTCTATTGTAAACGGAAATTTTATTCTTGATTTCTTATTCCAATTGTTCATTGCTTGTTTACAGAAACACTACTGATTTTGGGGTGTTGATCTTGTACCCCACCACTTTTCCTAATTCATTTATTAGCTCTAGGAGCTTTGCTGTGGATTTTTCAGGATTTTCTGTATGCAGGATCATATCATCTGTAAATAGGGAAATTTTCCTTCTTCCTTTCCAATGTGGGTGCTTTCTATTTCTTTTTCTTGCCTAATTGTTCTGGCAAGAACTTCCAGTTAAATGTTGAATAACAATAGTGACACTGGGCATCCTTTTCTTGTTCCCGATCTTAGAGGTAAACCAGTTGATTTTTTAAGAAAATGTTTTACTGTGAAATATAACATATATATGCAGAAAAGTGATAACTTTCAAAGTACAGTTTAACAAGTAGTTATAGACAAATCTCAAAGTATGATATGGGTTACAGGTCCACAATTTCAGTTATTTCCTTCTAGTTGTTCTAATACACCAGAGACTAAAAAGAAACATCCACATAATGTTTCAGCATTCACAATCATTTGCAAAATCCTGTCTTCTCTGTTACATTTCCCCAGTTTCATTTGATAATTCTCTCAATCTTCAGGAGTATTTGGGCAATGACCATTGAAAAGGGGTTGACATTATGGGGTAGGGGGATTTTTGAAAAAGGTGCCAAGTGCATTCAATGGGGAAAGAATAGTTACCTCAAGAAACAGAGCTGGGGAAGCTAAATAGATATCCAAAAGTAAAAGAATGAAGGTGTCCCCTACATAACACCACACACAAAAATTAACTCCCGTGGATCAAAGAGCTAAATGTAAGAACCAAAACCATAAAACTCCTAGAAGAAAACATAAAGAAGCATCTTCAGGACCTTGAGTTAGGCAATGGTTTCTTAGACTTTACACCAAAAGCACAAGCAACAAAAGAAAAAAATAGATAAATCGATCTGCACTAAAATTAAAACTTTTGTGCATCAAAGGACTTTATCATGACAGTAAAAGACAACCCAAAGAGTGTGAGAAAATATTTGGAAACCACATATCCAATAAGGGTTTAATATTTAAAATACATAAAGAAATCCTATAACTCAACAACAAAAAGACAAACCACCCAGTTAAAAAATGGATGAAAGACTTGAACAGACGTCTCTCTAAAGATACAGAAATGGCCAAAAAGCATATGAGAAGATGTTCAATATCATCTGCTATTAGAGAAATGTAAATCAAAACCACAATAAGATGCCTTTTCACACCCACCAGAATGGCTATTATTAAAGAAACAGAAAATGACAAGTGTGGGAGAGGATGTGGACAAACAGGAACTTTGTACACTGTCGTGGGTAAGTAAAATGGTGCAGCCACTGTGGAAGACAGTTTAGTTGTTCCTCAGACAGTTAAGTATAGAATTAGCATATGACCTGGCAATCCCAATTCTAGGTATATATCCAAAAGAACTGAAAGCAGAGACTCCAACAGACATTTACACACTGATGTTCACAGTGCAATTATTCACACTTGCCAAAAGATGGAAACAACCCAAATGTCCATCAACTGATGGTTAAACAAAATATGGTGTATACATACAATGGAACATTATTCAGCCATAAAAAGGAATGAAGTTATGATATATGCAACAACATGAATGAACTTTGAAGACATCATGTTCAGTGAAATAAGCCAAACTCAAACGGACAAATATTGGATGATCTCACTTATATGAAATAACTAGAATATGCAAATTCATAGAATCAGAAACTAGAATACAGGTTACCAGGGGCCAGGGTGGGTGTAGGAGATGGGGAGTTAGTGTTTAATTGGTACAAAATTTTTGTTTGGGGTAATCAAAAGTTTAGTTAAAGGATGGTGGTAATGGTAGCACAACACTGTAAATGTAATTAACACCAATGAATTGTGTATTTTTTAAAGTTGCTAAAAGGGGGAAATTTTAGGTTATATAAATGTTACCAGAATATGAATTTTTAAAACCAAAGAACTGTACAACACAGTGAACCCTAATGTAAACTATGGACTACAGTCATAGTTACAACAGTTGTTTCATCAATTGTCACTAAAGTACAACACTAATGCAAAGGTGTTAATATTAGGAAAAAGAGCACATGTTTGTGGGGGGTGGGGGGTATATGGGAACTCTGTTCTTTCTGCATGGTTTTTCTGTAAACCTAGAACTTCTCCAATAAAAAAAAATTAAATTCATAAAAAAAAGATACTTTCACTCTTTTGATGAATTGCTAAGATCATTATCTTTTTTACTTTGAAGATTTCTTATAAAATTCCACAGCAAGAAAAGGCACATAGTTCAAAAAAACTAATGCTTTCTTTTGTTAAATGTGGGAGCAATTATGTTTCTCTTTTAGCCTTGATTACCAGGAAATTCTCAGTTCAATTTAGACCTCAATCACAGAAGTCATCTTACTCAAGTGTCACACAAAAGTATCTCTGATAAAGTTCTTGCTCATCTTTATTTTAACTATTATGAATATGAGTGTTTTCACTGTGAACACCCTCAAATAAAGTAATTTTTTTTAAAAAAAAAAAAGCAAAAATGGGAAGAAAAAGGAACACAGAGCAGGTAAGAAAATAGGAAACAAATAACTAAGATATGAGATTTAAATCTGAATATATGAGAAATTACTTTAATATAAATAAATTAAAATCCCAAGTAGAAGACAGACTGACAGACTGATTTTCAAAAACAACAAATATATGCTGCTTATGAGATGCGACTTAATTGTGAGGACTCAGAAACTAAACAGAAAGTTAATGTAAAAGAAAAGTTTATGTAAAGATATACCACATAATACCTCCCCCCACCACACCAAAAAAAAAAAAAAAAAAAAAAAGCAGTAGCTAAACTAATATCATATAAAGCAAATTTAAGGCAAGAACCTTACTAGAGATAAAGGATATGTGTTATAATAAAAAAGAATCAATCTACTAGGAAGCTCAACAGTTCTAAATCTGTATCCATTTAGTAATAATATCACTTCAAAATATATAAAGCAAAAGCTGACAGAACTGAAAGGAGAATGGACACATCAACATGGTTGATTTTTTTAAGAGAATACTAGCAATTTATTGTAATTACAATCTATCTTCATTATGAAGTATAAAAATAAAATAATTATGGTTGTAATATTATAGTCAACATTTCCTGAGCATTTATTTAGGCTGAGTCATAGCAATAAATGTTTTATGCATATTATTTTATTTAATCTTCACAATACTTGGGTATACACTGACAACTAAGAAAGCTGAGTCCTAGGAAGTAAATGATTCACTCAAGTTCACCCTGCTGAAAAGTCAGAACAGAGCTGTGGGTTTCACCCTGAGTATCTGAATATACAGGCCGTGTTTGTAAACAGAACACTTGCCGCCTTCTCTGGGCACAAACATTGAGTGGTAGAGCCTTGCTTTGCCAGATACACTGTTCACAAACTAACAAAGGGGAAGCAATCTTAGATTTAGATTAATAGAAGTCTCACACTGTAAGCGCAACATGGTTGATCTTAACATACCCTTCTCAGTAAATGACACAAAAAAATCAGTAATTACATGAAAGATTTAAAGAACATGATTAACATAAAAGATTTGAACATGATAACATAAAAGATTTGAAGAACATGATTAACAATCTTAATTGACATATATAGAACATCAAATCTAATTAATTACAGAATTTACTTTCTTTATAGTGCACCTGGAAAGGAACAGTTACTAAAACTGACCATTTGACGAGCCAAAAAGGAAGTCTTAGATGTCAAAGGACTGAAATGATACAGTATATATTGCTGACAATAATGGTAGAATCAGTAAAAAAGCTCCAAATGTTTGGAAATTAAGCAACTTTTTTTTTATCTACAAAACAAAGCATACATTTAATTGTTTACAGTACCATTATATAGTTGTGCATTCATCACCAAAATTAATTTTTGACATTTTCATTACCACACACACAAAAGTAGTAAGAATAAAAATTAAAGTGAAAAAGAACAAAGTAAAAAAGAACACTGGGTGCTCTTTTTTATTTATTTATTTTTTTCTTCCCCCATTTTTCTACTCACCCATCCATAAACTAGACAAAGGGGAGAGTGTGGTCATTATGGCTTTCCCAATCACATTGTCACCCCTCATAAGCTACATTTTTATACAATCATCTTCAAGATTCATGGGTTCTGGGTTGTAGTCTGATAGTTTCAGGTATTTACTGCTAGCTATTTCAATTCATTAGAACCTAAAAAGCATTGTCTATATTGTGCATAAGAGTGCCCACCAGAGTGACCTCTCGGCTCCTTTTGGAATCTCTCTGCCACTGAAGCTTATTTCATTTCCTTTCACATCCCTCTTCTGGTCAAGAAGATGTTCTCTATCCCACAATGCCGGGTCTAGATTCATCCTTGGGAGTCATATACCACTTTGCCAGCGAGATTCACTCCCCTGGGTGTCTGATCCCACGTAGTGGGAAGGGCAGTGATTTCACCTTTCAAGTTGGCTTAGCTAGAGAGAGAGGGCCACATCTGAGCAACAAAGAGGCATTCGGGAGGAGGCTCTTAGGCACAGTTATAGGGAGGCCTAGCCTGCAATACTTTTAAATAACCTATTGGACAAGGAAATACCACAAGAAATAATTAGACAACATTTTCAACTGAATGACAATGAAAATATATAACAAATCAAAATGTACAGGATACAAGAATCCAGCAGAAAATTTACATCCTTAAATGCACAAATTAAAACAGGTAGCAGGAACATTATATACACTCTCCATTTCATTCAACTAAAATGGTCCCTTCCAATATATTTACTTTTCTCTGGTTTAAACAACCCAAGGTTATTTTAAAAAAAGGTTGAAAGAAAAACATTAAACTAACCTAAGTGTAGAACAAACTGCAAACTAGAGAATCAGATAAACAACTCATTTTTCTTGTTATTTTTTACAACTGTATGTACATTTTTACACTGATATCTACCTACTGGAAATGCAATTCCATCAATTCCAATCTTGTGAAAGAGGCTTTACTAGCTTAGTATTACTTAGAACAATTATGGAAGTAAGGTAACAGTACTCACCTATCCAGGTCTGACAGCTTATTCGGGTTACACCACTATTTACAGGGAAGTCATTTACATAAACCTGTCCATTCTCATAGGTTATGTTAAGAACAACCTTAAAATAAAGCAGCATATACATTAATTCCAATGACTTATAAATGATACAAACTCTTTATGCCAAAAATACATTAATTAAATTAGATGTGCAGTTAAAAATAAAATAGGTTGCATAATACTTAGCTAAATAATACATTAAAACTTAATCAAGAGGAGACACACCTGTTTGTCAGATACCTCTCCATCATCTTGCAGGGTAGTAACATTAACTCTGAAACTGTCCTGCAAAACAAGGATTATATAAATTGGATAAGTATGCATTTCATAAATAAAGAATAACTCAGTTCTTTTTCCTTTTCACTCAATTTTAACTAATGTACATCACTAGAATAGCATTAAATGAATACTTTAAAAGACCATTTGTTTTTAGTCCTTTTCATGCCAGTACTCACAATTCCAATTTTTCATAATCTGTGTATTTTTTTCCATTTAGTTGTGAAATATATCACATATATGAGCCTATAATATGCAAATATAGAGTTGAAAGAATTGATTAGCACTACCAAGGTTAAAAACTAGAATATTACCCATATCCTAGAAGGCCCCACAACCCACTCTGTCACATTCTCCCCACTTCTTCAGAAGGAATCCCTATACTGGCTTCCATGTTAATCACCCCTTGCTTTTCTTTATAGTTTTACTACCTATGTATCTCTCTGTAAACAATGTACTATTTAGTATCATCTGTTTCTGAACATTACATAAGTGGAATCACACTGTTACATATGCACCTGGAACTTGCTTCCTTTAAGAAAATTGTTGATGCATGCAGCTATACCCATTCATTTACACTGTTGTACAATATTTTGTTGTATGATTATCAATTTACAAGTGACTGCAGTGCATAAGCAGCTTCAGTGCCTCTCAAGGTTATAGTCAAAAGCAGCCTATCCAAATATAAAGTTTATTAATGACATCTTCTATGGAGAAGAAAGCATCATTTTAAGAAGTATTAACCACTGACCATATGGACTACAATTTGTCATTTATAAATCAAATTATTTTCTAAATTAATCCACAGATAGACATTGTTATTCTACAACATAAACAATACTCTCCTTATATACTTTTTCCTTGTGATATATATGTATCTTTGAAAATAACAAAATTATTTGTAAATACCAAAAATAATATACAGGTGTATTGTATAATAGGTTACCATAACAAAAAAAATACAAAATAATAATAATAATATAGAGGTGTACTTCTTGGTACTGTGACCATCCCCAATTTCTTATATATTTCCGTCAGAAGAGAGAATGAGACTGAAGTGACTGTATGAGGTTGAACTGATTCCAGGGACAACACAACTTCACAACCTCCTTGGGAGCCTTTCAAACTAGTGATTCCTCAGAACCAGCCTGGATTTTTGCTGGCCCATCCTGCTCTGGAATTAAGCTTGGGTTAGAACCAATTATCCTTACCTCTGAAACAAACCTACATTCACTAAGCCTTGAGCAAGTTTTTAGCTACATAGTTTTGTGTCCAGATTCCAGTCAAAAATTCCTGTTTTCAAACGAAAGGCTCTGTTAACTCCAGGCCGTTTTCCTAACAGCCCAGAGATAACCTTCAAATGATGCTGTTCTAAGAAACCTTTTCATAGCTTCTGCCTTTGTACATATCACTTGCCTAGCATACAGGATTTGTGAAACAGACACCAGCAAATTCAATTAACTTCTTTCTGGTCCCTCTGAATGATTTCCTTTCAGAAGCAAATCTCATCCCCTACTGCCTGCTGACCCGCTGAGGACCTCTGGCTAAACTGGAAGTTCAGGCTTGTGAGCTAGGGTGGTGTAGACTTAGAAAATGGGTGGTGGAACTGAAAATTTTTTCCCCATCCATTTTCAATTCTTCCCTCTAATTCCTTCACTCATATGAATCCCATCTGAGCAAAACTGGCTTCCAAAGAACAAAGGTAACAGATACCTGGTTTAAAATAAATGAGTAAGACTGTGGAAAATATATGAAATATCTATTTAAACAAACTAGAAAATAAGTGTCTGCTCCTCTTTTTGGTGACTATTACAATATTATTTTACTATTTACCTTTTATTATTTTGCAATCTTTTGGAATCACCACTTCTGACAACTGTATAGGCAAACAAAATAGAAAAATGCTTATAGTCCAATATATCAGAGTCACTGCGGGGAGCTGGGGAGCATTTTCCTGACTTCAGCCAGCTTTCTTAAATTTAGATTAGGCTGGAAAGAAGGAAGGACAGATAGACAGATATGTGATAAGCAAGTATAGTAAAATGAAAATGGCAGCTTAGGTCTGCACCATTCTATACCAGCTAACCACAGGTGTCTATTTAAATTTAAACTAACTAAATAAAATGAAAAACTCAGATTCTCAGTCACACTGGCTATATTTCAAGTTCCGAAGAGACACAGTACTCTAGTGGCAACCGGAAGGGACAAAGCAGATCTAGAATTATCATTACAGAAAGTTTGAAAGGACATCCCTTATCTAATATGGGTGACCACTGTAAAATTCTCTCAAAGCTTCTGTATGTTTAAAATTTTTCAAAATCAATTGTTGAAAAAATTTAGATCAGCTGGCTAGAGCTTCCCATATCCACCTTTCCAAGAAATTATGGGGTTCCTCTTCTATCTGCTCAGCCTTCACTTCATCTATGAATATCTAGTCTAGATTTGGACTTTCCAAAACCATAACAGAGGAATAAGAAAGAAGAATTGAAATGATGAAATCACCAAGAGCCCACAGTGCAGCGTATACGTCACACTTGCAGTCAAAACGCATTTTTCTAAGATTATATGGGCAGACACAAATATCTTTGAGTTCATAAGTGACTATGATGAATCTTTCAAATTTGGAAAAGTGGATAGCAATCTCCATATTGCCAACACTTCAGCAATTATTTTTGTTTTTGTTTGATCTCTTGGTGTTTGTTCATCGAAATTATATTATCCAATTGCAACTGGGATCCCCACATTTCAGAAACCAGAGGTTCTTATAACCCGCCATGGTGTGGCTTCTTGGAACGTCCCGGCAGAACTGAAACTGAGCCGGGATCATTACTTTTGTACCCAGACAGGGTAATGTTAAGACTCTAAAGCACCAAAAGTGAAAAAAAAGAGACACTTACGGTGTCAGTTTCTCCGGGCCCAGCGCCCCGTCGGGAAGACCCCCGCCGGTAGGCGCGTTCCGGTCTGGTCGGCGCCCCACCTCCTCCCCGGCCCCGAGGACCTGTTGAGTCGGTTCGGTCCGCACCCCATCTCCCCGGCCCTGCGGCCCCGAGGCTCCGGCCGTCGGGTTTCGGTCAGGTGCACATCACCACTCCTCCGCGGCCCTGCGGACCCCGTCAGCCCGGCCGTGCACCACCCCCCGGCGCCGCCGCTCCAGGCCCACGGCGCGGCCCCGCCCAGAGGCGCCTGAGAGGTGCGGGGTCACCCACGGCCCGGCCCGCCCTATCCTGTCTCCCTCCGTGCCCCTCGGTGCGCCCCCTGTGGGCCCAGACCCCCGCCACTCGCCGACTGGCGGCCGTGGGCGTGTTGTCGCGGGCGCCGCAGTCCCACGGCCACCCCCCACACCCCATTCCCTACCTGCAGGGCTCGGGGTGGCGGTTCCGGATCGTCCGTCGTCAGACCCCCGGCTGCCGGCAACGCTGCGAGCACCAGCAACCGCAGGGCAAGCCGGACCGGAGAGGCCCGTGGGGCACCCTCCATCTTGGACAGGCTGGCCTTGCGGCGGGAGGCGGGGCCCGAATGGGGCGGGGCCTGGGGCCCTGGGCGGAGAGGACGGGTTGGGTCGGGCCAAGGGCGGGACGGGGTCAGGCTAGGGGCGGGGCAGGGCCGACCTTAGGGGCGGGAGGCGGGAGGCGGGAGGCGGGGCGAGCGGGGGCGGGTCAAATCAGGGAAAGATCAGACTTCGTCGCTCGGGATTAGACGGATCGTCCTCACCAAAACATGGGTACACATTTCTTTGACATTATTTTAAGTCAGTATATACTGTATATATACACTTATCTATGTCTCTGCATATATGTACATATACCTATAAATGAAAATACCGATGATTTAGAACAGTATTAATATATTAAAAATAAGACATCACATCTAGAGAGGAATTTTTGTTAAATTGGTAGTTCCCAACTGGCTACCCATGCATTCGCTTGGGCGACCTTAAAAAGGACTGATGTCAAAATGTTTGCGCCTATGTACATTTGCAGCAACACTGATGTTTCCTCACACTCTAGGCTTCAACTTTGAATGTCAAGGAATCTGAGGCTTCCAAAAGAACTACTGTAGTTACTGGTATTCCCGTTGGCTGCTTTAGTAATCAATTACTGCCTCATTAGTTAAGTCACTTCCAGGATATTGAGAATGACGGTGGCAATGTTGAAGATGTGATATATTCGACAAGAACCAAGGGAGTTACCTATGTAACACTCAAGGAAAAAAATGTTGCAGAGAATGTCATCAGGAAAAAACACACTATCTAGAAAACAGGGTCATCTTGGCTCAACTCACATCTCCCACTTCAGTAAAAAGGATAGTAAACGCTATCCTTGATCTTTCTGTGTTTCTAAGTCAAGATATTCTAGAAAATCTGATAATGGACCGCAAAAAGAAAACCCCAACATTATTCCTCAGTCCTTTGGAACCCAATGGAAGACTCTCTCTCTACTCAAGGATCATTTCTAGCAACCAAGAGGCTCAAAGAATGTTTATTAAAAGCGAGCTCTCTGATTCCAAATGGAGTCGAGAGGTCACTCTGGTGGACATTCTTATGCACTATATAGATAACACCTCTTAGGCTTTAATGTATTGGAATAGCTAGAAGTAAATACCTGAAACTACCAAACTCCAACCCAGCAGTCTGGACTCCTGAAGACAATTATATAATAATGTAGATTACAAGGGGTGACAGTGTGATTGTAAAGACCTTGTGAATCACACCCCCTTTATCTAGTGTATGGATGAGTGGAAGAATGGGGATAAAAACTAAAGGACAAATGGGGTGGGATGGGGGGATGATTTGGGTGTTATTTTTTCACTTTTATTTTTTATTCTTGTTCTGGTTCTTTCTGATGTAAGGAAAATGTTCAGAGATAGATTGTGGTGATGAACGCATAACTATGTTATACTGTGGACAGTAGATTGTATATCATGGATGATTGTATGGTGTGTGAATGTATTTCAATAAAACTGAATTTAATAAAAAAAAAAAAAGCCAAAAAAAAAAAAAAGCGAGCTCTCTTTTAGAAAAAAAAAAAAAAACAGGAATTTTAGCAGTGAGGGAAAAACGTGGAGTAGACCAATCCCGGAGAAGAGTCTACAAAGAAGTAAAAATTCTCTGGAGCAGTTGAGGACATTAGTACCCAAGACAGCTGGAAGCAGAGAAACACTTGTTCTGGGCACAAATGCATTCCTTTACCTGAAACAGAAGTGCAGATTTTATGAAAACACATTGAAAAAACTTAAGGATCCAAGCTGGGAGAAAGTGGGTGGTGAAATCACACAATTTGTCTAAAAAAAGAAAAAATGCTCAAGGTAGTTCTCAGCCAAACTATGTAAAACAGGTGAAACAGCTCATTGAGGAACATTCACATTCTCTTCCCTTTGATCTTAGAAAAGAAGCATTTGTTTTGGTAGGAAAGGGAAATAGAAAAGAAATATTAATTTGGCATATGAGGAACTAAGTTCGAGATACCTTAAGGTACTGAATAATTTTTATAGGGCACACACTGACATTATAAGATCCTCTTCTGACGCTTACCTATTTGAAAAAGAAGTCATGAAATTAATAGGGCAAAAGGTTCATTAATAAAATCTCAGCAGTTATAATGAGGATGGCTGCTTCCCCTTATTGAGCAGTGACTATGCCACACATGATGCTTGTATTACACGGCTTTACACACATCATCTAATTCAGTCCTTACTGCCGTCCTTCATCCTAGGCATTATTATCCTCATGTTATCGAGGAGAAACTAGGATTTGGAGAGGTTGAAACACTTGTCCAAAGTTCTATTGCTAACAAGGAACTGGGGTTTAACCCAGTCTATGGGACTACAAAAACAGTATCTGAGGTAAAACCAAAAAAAAAAAAAAATTCACTAAACTGAAGAAATCTTTCTTTCTATGCAACCCCAAATTACTAGAAAAAGAAGAAGCCTTAATTCTAACATATGAGAAGTCTGGATGATTATGATAATGCCATTGACAATTTCTTAACATTTACCAAGTTTGCATTTATTTCAAATAGAAATAAAATGCTGGCAAAAAAAAAAAAAAATTCACCTGAGCAGCTACTTAGGAAAGTGTTTCTGACACAGGTAATTCTTACTTGACTGAATCCCATCATTGCAAGCCTTCTGGAACACATAGGTCATTTTTACTGCTGCTTATTTAGCCTAACCTAGTGTTTACATAAAATGTTGATTCTCCTGTTATTATTATAAAGATTTTTTAAAAGAAATTGTACTGCTTTTTTTGCTCTTTTCTCCCTTTATTTAATAATTATTTGTATCCTTATTTGTAAAACCAATTTGGATTCTTTATAAAGACTGACATTTTTCCAAAAATAAAAAAAAAAAAAAGGACTGCTGCTGGGGTCTCCCAGGCACTGGAGTTTTGATTTAGAGCCTGGACTGAGGCTGGCGCCCCAGGCAGATTTTATCGAGCCCTGCAGGCAGCGTGGGGACAACCTTCCACCTGGGCTCGCGGGCCTTTCTAGTCACTCTCAGAGGAGGTAGACGTTTCTTCCCACTTTCAGACTTTTTTTTTTTTTTTTAATGAAGCTCTCTAAATCAGGAAGTGCCATGAATTTCAGGCATTTCAGATTAAGAGGATTGCATATAGATCGAGAAGAACTTGAAGATGTGTCCAAAAGGGCAGAGTAAGAAGCATACTTAGACTTCCTTTGAAATAAACTTGTGGCATGAAAAAGCAACAAATTACTGTTTTTAAGAATACCTCTTTAGCTTTTACCACAATCCTCCTCCCCACCTGTGCCTGCGTTTTTTTCACTACAAAAACCTATTTTTTTTTTAACTACAAAAAGTTTGGCCAAGGTTCACTTGTTTGGCTCACCTAAAGTACTCCTCCGCTTCCTGCCCCGAGATATCGCAGCATCATCATGAACTTGCCAGGGGTTTCCTCAGTGAAGCGCCACCTGCACTTGAGCTCCAACTGCAACCGCTGGCCTTTTACTGACTCAGAGTGCTGGAGTACGTGGTCAGTGTGCTGGTTTAGATGTATTATGTTCCCTAGAGAAAGCCATATTCTTTAATGCAATCTTGTGGGGGCAGATGATTAATCTTTCTGATTAGGGTGTGACCTCTTGATTGAGTGTTTCCATGGAGATGTGATTTACCCAAATGTAGGTAATAATTCTGAATTATTTCCATGGAGGTATGCTCCCCACCCCCATTCAGCCTGGGTTTTGATTAGTTTACTGGAGCCCTATAAAAGCTTAGACAGAAGGAGCTCAGTGCTGCAGCTGAAAGAGACATTTTGGAGACGGCCATTGAAAGCAGACTTTTGCTGATGCTGATGCTTAGACATGCTTGGAGATGCAGACAGAAGGACATTTAGCTAAGAGATGAAGCCCAGAGTTTGCCCCAGGATATGCTGAGCAGGACCCACAGGCGCTTAGAGAGAAATGTCCTGGGAGAAACAACCAAGAACCCACAAGAGCTGAGAGAGGAGCTGAAACACAACCCGGGATCAGCAGACGCCAGCCACATGCCTTCCGAACTAACACGGGTTTTCTGTACTCAAACGGCCTTTCTTCAGTGAAAGTACCCTATTGTTGATGCCTTGGTTTGGACACTTTCATGGCTTTTGAACTGTAAACGTGTAACCAAATAAACTCCCTTTACAGAGGTCAATCCATTTATGGTATTTTGCATAAAGGCAGCATTAGCAAACTGGAACAGTCAGTAAGTGTTAATCGGACAAATAACTGCTCAATAGTCCAGCCTTGATAGCATTATTTCAAAATGAGCAGTTTTACTATTTTACATGATATGGTTTTCTTTAGGTGGCTGTTTTGTTATATGCAAGCAGAAGCACCATAGAATTTCCCTTTAAAATGTCCCATTAGCTGAAAAAGTGTTACATCTACCATTACTCTGAGGAGTTATAACAAAACCTTAAACATTGGTGTGAAGTTTTACTCACTTGCCTTCATTGGAAGATTCAGCTTGTCATACTTGACCTTCAAATTCATCTGTGAAATAAAAAACAAAGTTAACAGGGGTTGCTGACATGATATGAACTAATCAATGTTAATAAGATGTGTACTTTGATATTCTGTTGAGTCACCTCATGTCAACTTCATTTCTTTGATCATCAAACCCATATATCCAAAAGAATTTAATTCGCCTAGCATGGGAACCCGGTGTAGTTTTGTGCACATTAGATGTTTTATGCTCTTTGAAAATAATCTATCATATAGCAAAAGGTAATCTAAAAATTTCTAATCCCGTAGAAAATGAGATGTATAAATATGCATCTGTATTCTCTCACCAAATAATTCCCTTGACTCCAAACCTTGATATACTTTGACAACAACAGATTTCATTGTTATTTTCCTTATTCCCACAATCAAAACTCTAAATCATCTTTTTCTACAGTTCAAAAGCAGTTTGATGAAATAAAGCTTCAGTGGCTGAGAGATTTCAAATGGAGTTGAGGAGTCACTCTGGTAGACATTCTTATGCACTATATAGATAACACATTTTAGGTTTTAATGTATTGGAATAGCTAGAAGTAAATACCTGAAATTATCTAACTCCAACTCAGTAGCCTTGAATCTTGAAGACAATTGTATAACAGTGTAGCCTACAAGGGGTGACAATGTGATTGTGAAAACCTTGTGGATTGCACTCCCTTTATCCAGTGAAAAATGGGGACAAAGACTGAATGAAAAGTAGGGTGGGATGGGGGGGTGATTTGGGTGTTTTTACTTTTATTTCTTATTTTGATTCTTTCTGATGTAAGGAAAGTGGTCAAAAATAGATTGGGGTGATAAACGCATAACTATATGATGATACTGTGAATAGTTGACTGTACACCATAGATGACTGTATGGTATGTGAATATATCTCATTAAAACTGAATTTAATTTTAAAAAGGTAAATCAACAATGGGGGAGTTGGGGAATGGAATGTTTTGGATGTTCTTTTTTATTTTTATCTTTTGGAGTAATGAAAATGTTCAAAGATTGTGGTGATGAATATGCAACTATATGATGACACTGTGAACAACTGACTGTACACTTTGAAGGATTGTATGTTATGCAAATATATCTTAATAAAATTGTATTAAGAAAAAGGTTTGAGAGAGAGGATTGTGGGACAATGAAGGAATAGGAAACTCCAGGAATCAGCCCCTCCATCAAAGAAACTATAGAACTGGCAGGATCTGTCTAACTGAACAATTATGGGGTTGTGGTGTCTAGTGGAACACTGCGCAACATCCAGGGAAGAGCTGGAAGGAAAGTCTGGTAAATTACCGGGAATCAGTGAATTTCACCCTCTGTGCAGTGGCTGTTATCCCCCATACCCCAACTACATGCCAGGCAGCAGTGGGAAATGCAGCCTGGGGTCTGTTGCAGCTTGCCTATGCCAGGATGGACTATGAGGACCTAGTCCTCCAAAATCCAGGGGTTAGTCTGTTTTTCATAAACTAACTACTTTAGAGAGCTGGGGCCCTGGCTCTGAGGGTGACCATTGTTCCAACCCTCTATAGGAAAAAACAGACGAGTCTTAAAAGGCAGTACTTTTTCTTTTCTTTTTCTATGCCTATTTGGGAACAAAAATACTTTGGAAAAGTCACTACTTGATGGCTCCAGCCCTCAACAACAACAACAACAAAGCCTAGCGAACCCAGAGGAGTAGGAGAACTAGATTTCAAGAGTTACAAGATAATACTCAGAATGTTCAGTTCTCAAAAAAAATTAAGAAACAAAGACAGGAAAATATGGACCATTCACGGGGAAAAAAAGCATTTGTGAGGAAGTTCATATATTAGAACTATCAGTCAAAGACTTTAAATCAACTATCTTAAATATGTTCAATGAGGTAAAGAATCCATTAACAAAGAACTAAAGGAAATTAGGAAACATGGTCTGAACAAAACAAAGAGAAATCATAAAAAAGGAACTAAACAGAAATTTTGGAGCTGGAAAGAACAGTAATTGAAATGAAAAACTCATTAGATGGACATGTGACATCATCAGTGTGCCAACTTAAGACATCCCCTGGAAGTTTTCCCTTAGATTCAACTAATAAAAAGACAAATCTCTTGTGCTTAGATAGAACTCTGGAAGGCAAAGGAGACTGGAGAAGGACTCCACAAGTGCCAAACAGAAGAGCAGGAAGGAGCTTTTCTTCCCCAACCAGCCAGTTCGGACACCTCTCCCTCTCGGTCCCATGCACCTTGGGAGTCACCCAGAGGCAGCACAGCTCGGGTCTCTCCTGCTGTAGATGCAGGTTATAGAGCCACTCACAGCAGTGAGCTAGAGCCCCCCGCCTATCCCAGAGGCAGAAAAGTCTCACAGAAAAAAAAGGGGGGGGGTAGGGGAAACAGAGCTAAGGCAAGACAGGACAGATCACAGAACTGAAAAGTGTAAGGAAAAGGGGGCACTGAGTGAGGGAGAGAATTTAAACAAATCATAGGAGCTGGGAAGCCAATTCTGCACCAAGAAAACTGAACAGATCAAGATTTTTTGAAGGAGTAGGGGAAAGGAAGCTTTCTTCTGGTGGTGAAACAATTGCACAAAAAGTACAATCTTAAAAATTGTACTGCATATACAGGACAAGAAACAGATGAAGAACTGAGAACATCTGAAGAGCTAATCATGGGCTACTCTAAAGATCCAGAATAAGTGGATCAAGTGTCAAAGAAACTTAATAAAAAGCCAACCCAACAATAAAATTCTAGGGAAGAGGGATAAACTGGTATTGAGAGTTAACACACCAAAATAATCAGATGCCCAGACATCAGTAAAAAATTACAAGCCATACTAAGAAACAGGAAGATATGGCTCAGTCAAAGGAACAAATTAAAACTTCACAGGATTCACAGATTTTGGAAACACTCATCAAAGAAGTTCAAACAAATCTCCTAAATTGATTCAAGGAGATGAAGGAAAATATGGCTATAGAGCTAAGAAGTATTAAGAAGACATTGTGTGTACATAAAGAAGAATTTGAAAGTATAAAAAGAAACATAAATTATGGGGATGAAAGGCACAATAGTAGAGATTAAAAATACACTAGGGGCGTACAACAGCAACTTTGAACAGGCAGAGGATAAAATCATTGAATGAGAAGACAGGACAATAGAAATCAAAGTCAGAACAGATAGAGAAAAAGAGTAGAAAAAAATTGAACAGTGTCTCAGGGATTTGAGTGCCAGCACAAGTGCATAAACATATGCATCACGGGTGTCCTAGAAGGAAGAGAGATGGGAAAAGGGGCAGAAAGAATATTTGAGGAAATAATGGCCTCAAATTTCCCAACTCTTATGAAAGACATAAATGTTCATGTCCAAGAAGCAAAACTTACTCTACTCCAAACAAAAGAATCCCAATAGACCCTCTCAGATACACATACTAATCAGAATGTCAAATGCCACAGATAGAGAGAATACTGAAAGCAGGAAGAGAAAAACAGTTTGTCATATATGAGGGATCCTCAGTAAGAATAAGTGATGATTTTCTCGTCAGAAACCATGGAGGCAAGAAGGCAGTGGTATGACATATTTAAGGTACTGAAAAAGAAAAACCGCCAGCCAAAAACTCTTTATCCAGCAAAACTATCTTTCAAAAAGAGGGAGTTTAAAATATTCACAGATAGAAATTGAGAGAATTAAAGTATTTAATGACAAAGAATTGTCCACTAAAAATGGTCAATATGATTTTTTAATGTATATTTTTTTATCACAAATAAAAATAAAATAATAGAATAATCCCAATAAAAAAGCAGGCTTAACACCAAATGGGAATTCTGGTCATGGGCTGGATCTGTTTCCAATTTCTGGGAGAGTGAGTCACTGCATTTTGATTAGAACACAATCTACTCCAATAATTTTCTGGGTTAATCTTCCCATATTTTTGAACTTCCTGAAGATCTGCAGGAATGACAAGAGAACACTAAAAAAAAGTATTCCTTTTACATCTCCAAAGTCATTCACAAGCTTAGCTATTATCAAACTGATAACTCGTTTTTCTTCTAAGATATTTAAAAACTGGTTTTATCTTATCCTTCTTGTCTGTATATTTAGAAATGAGTTTCGTTAGCCCCATAGCAGCCTGCACTTATTGTGTTAAATGCATCATGTACCACTTAAACTTCACAACCTAATGACAGTATAATTTATGATCCCATTTTTTATGTAAAGAGTTTTATAGACGTTAAGTGTTTTGCCCTTAGGTACCTCACAGTAAGTGACAGAGCTGTGAATTTTAACCCTGGCATTCTGAACCAACACACTATACTGGATCATTATAAAAGTAAAATTTCTTTTTTTTTGTACATTTATAGAGATGAATATAAAACGTTCCATTAGTTGACTTTCTAAAAAATATGAGCAGGGTTGGGAGAAGCAGAGAAAAAGGAGATTGTGGGAGATCGTTGCCTGCTTCTCTAGCAACAGCAACACCACTGGAGCCAGACAGGGCCCCAGGGCCAAAATGCAGCACTGGCTTCATGCTCCACCAGACAACTGGTTCCAGCAACCTGGTAAAGCAATGCTGAATGACCCTGAAGGTATGCAGAGATGTTCTGTACCCAAGGATGTTAAAAAGCATACTGTAAATTAGTGTTTAATTGGTGCCTTGATAAAAATCCTGAAAATAAAAGACTGAAATAAAATGGCATAGGAGATATCAGATTTCAAAGAAACAGGTCATTTGTAACAAATACTGCAGCAGGATTAAATGGTGGAGGCACAAATCATTCTCAGAGCCTCTTTGGTAATGATTTCATATTCAGTAACCCAGGTAAGTATATGGTGGTATTTTTGTGTAATGGACCTTTATTCATTCATCTTCTTTGAACTTTTAATACTTTTTTAGAGATGGAAGAAGCCTCCAGATGGAAGCAGAAGCAGAGGGCAAGAGTCTTCTGCCTTCAGTGACTTCTAGCATTCAGGAATAGATTTTCTTCTTTTGAGCCAGGATTCATTTCATTTGACTCCATGGAACACAGGAGACTTGTTTTATCATCCTCAATCTCATTTGGTGCCAAAATGATGGGCAAATTCAAATCTATACAAATATCTACATAAAAGTTCAATGATAGAAAAGTCACAACAAAGAAAGGACAGTTAAAGTCCTTGACAAGGACAGGCAGTTGAAGAAACAGCTGAAGATTGCTTCCAGAGAGCACAGAATGTCCTGCCTTCCGGCCAGCCAAAATGTTTTCTCAACCCCTGAGAAACAGAAATCTAACTATAAATGCGACGACAACAGAGAGCAGGATGGATCTTAGCTCACCAACCTGAGACTCCTCTGGGTTGGAGAGGAAACAGCAGGAAAGGGAGAAGTTGCATAAAGGAAACCACACTGAACTTGTCAAACACATTAATACTTTAGCACAATATGTTAACATAGGGGCATACATTTGTGTGCTTTTGTTGTATAGACTGTTACGTGGCAAACAGCTCATTTAATACAATATCAGGATTACACTTTTGACAATTTTAGTTGGTCTACAGACATTTGAACGTGGTTGTTCAGACCAGGTATATATCAAAATAAGAATTAGTAATGACGGTTGGTGATATAATTTTCTTAGGAAAGAAAAAACTCACTTCCTTGTAAGTTTGTTGGGAATGTGACACTGTAAAAGCTAACCGATATTTTAAGGTATCTTTGGTTAAATACCAGTCAATACTATGTAACAGAGTAACAGGTTTTGAAAATCAGAAATAAATGAAACTTCTACTATTTTGCTACAGAAAGTTTAAAGCTTTTTGTATGAGTAGGATTGGGTATGGGTGGAAAATTACCATCTCAGGGGACCCTTGATATTTAAAGCAAATTGTGGAAAATGTAACCATAAAGGCATCGAGTATGTTAAGTGGGTGAAATTTAAATTTTAGGGCTGCCCTGAGTTACTTAACTGCTGCAGGTTATTTTGAAATGTTATTAATACCTAAAAAAAAAGAGCAATTCTCCTTCATAAATAAAAATGAAAAGTGTAAATAATAAAACTCACTTTAACACATAACAACAAACAATATATTTGGTGGGTTAGGAAGGAAGGGAGAAAGAGGAAATTGAAGATAAAATATTAATAGTGGCACAAAGCCAGACAAGTGGTCTATGACATCATTTGTCAGCTTTTCCCCAAATACCTCTCCCATTTGGTTGCCACTGTGGCTGAAACTACACCACTACATTTTTAGGCACTTCTCTCTTAAAATGCAGGTCTTTCTAAGGGATGAATAAAATCACTAACGTAGTGTCCCTTCGTTTTTCAGGTGATTTTCCTGATATCAGACTTCATCAACACCAAGCAACAGACTTTTATTAATGGCCCACTCTGTCAAACAGTGGTGATACAATGAGATAGAAGGCAGAGTTGACTTCTTATTTTAGTCTCTGGTATTTCAATCTATTTTTCATGCACTACTGTCAGAAAAAAAAAAAAGAAAAAAAAAAAAACACAACTTTGACTACCCCTGATAATGAGTATACTATATAAATTTATTCATTTTTGAATTATAAGCAAGAATTACTATACTACACATTTTATACATTATGAAATACAAAAAGTTGCACAAAAAAGAAATGTAGAAAAGGATAAGATAAAAATAAACATACACAGTGGTTCTAATATATTATTTCCTGGACACCAGTGGCACCCCACTGTAGAGACCACTGCAATAAAACAACACTTATTAAATTGACTACATATAGCAGTAACTATATATGGTAGTATATACACATAAAACATTTAAAGAATATTGATAAAAGCAGAAATCTGGGGCTGAAACCTGTTGTTTCTGAGCTTGTCTTGCTGAGTGCCGAGTGCTGCTATAAGCAGTATAGCTCCTGTCCGGACAGGATTAGCCAGGAAAGAGCTCCCAGTCAACCATCTTCCTGGGTACCAAACTGTGCGCATAGAGCATGAAGTCCTTCACTCCGGACGCCGAGGAATAGTCCCAGGATGGAAAGGGAAGAGATCGCGCCGTGCTCGCCCTTCCGCTACGGAAGGCCGCTCCAGGCCCACCCACTTAAAATTTTTTTTTTCTCCGCCCAGTTTTGAGGTGCATGGGGACCTAGAGCGTTCACAGACAGCCTTTCCAGCGCCACTACCCCGCGCAAGCCGCCAAACGCCTCCAGGAAGGCCGGAAGGGGCGGTGTCGCCGGCGGATGACGCAACCAGACGTCGCGCTTTGGTGACGTGCAGCAAGTACCGCGCCGGGCTGCGCTGTCAGCCCCGGCTGTTGAGGAGGAGGAGGAGCGGGCGCCATGGCGGTTCTGCTGGAGACCACCTTGGGCGACATCGTCATCGACTTGTACACCGAGGAGCGGCCGCGCGGTGAGCCCGGGCCCACCCGCCTCTGCCGGCCCCATCTCCTCTCTCCGCGCCCCCATCTCCGCGCCCCCGGGGCTTACTGGGTCGGGCTGCTCGTCGTCTGGTGCCAACGGCCGGGCTGTTCAATGAACGGGCCTGGATTACAAAGTTTTTGTGAGGAGAAGTTGCCTGGGCCTTAGCTGCAGCCGATCGCCGGTATCTTGTTTGGCCAAGCGGGTGGCGGGTGCGTGTGGTCCTTATATGCCTTTGGGGGTGTGTGCATATGTGAGAATGCACCAAATGCGGGTTGTATATACAATATCCATAGATTTTGTGGTTTCACTCTGTATACTCGTGACAGAAACACAACAGATACTACTTAGTGTGTAAATTTTTGTCTCTGGATTTGATTAGTCCAAGTATTTCATATGAGAGAAATCAAACAATATTTGTCCTTTTCTGTCTGGCTTATTTCACTCAACATGATGTCTTCAAGGTTCATCCATGTTGTAGCATATACTAGGATTTCTTTTAATGGCTGAATAATATCCGATTGTTTGGCTGTTGCACATTTTGTTTATCTATCTGTTTGTTGATGGACTCTTGGGTTGCTTCAGTGTTTTGTTTATTATGAATATTGCTGCGATGAACATTGATGTACGAATACGTGGGTCCCTCCTTTCTCAGTTCTCTTGGGTGTGTGCCTAGGAATGGAATTGCCAGTCATATGGCAATTCTATATTTCAAATTCTAAGGAACCACCAAACCGTTTTCTATAGCAGCTTTGCCTTTTGCCTTCCCTCTAACAACATAGGCGGCTTTCTATTTCGCTGCATCCTTGCCAACACTGTATTTTCAGATTTTTTAGTAATAGGCATCATAGTGGGTGTGAAGTGGTGTCTCATTGTAGTTTTAATTTGCATTTCTCTAATGGCTAATAATGTTAAGCATCTTTCATATGCTTATTGACCATTTGAATATTGTCTTTGAAGAAATGCCTAGTCAAGTCTTTTCCCTATTTTTTCAAGAGTTTGTCTTTTTGTTGTTGAGTTGTAGTAGTGCTTTATGTATTCTGGATATTAAACCCGTATCAGATATATGGTTTCTAAATATTTTCTCCCATTCTGTAGGTTGTCATTTCGCTCTTTTGATAACGTCCTTGAAGCAAAAGAGTTTTTAATTTTGATGAAGTCCGTTTTCTGTATTTTTTCTTTGGTTGCTTGAGCTTTTAGTGTAAAATCTAAAAATCTGTTGCCTACTACAAGGTCCTAAGAATATTTCCCAATGTTTTCTTGTAGGAGTTTTATAGTATTAATTCTTATATTTAGGTCGTTTATCTATTTTGAATTAATTTTTGCATATGGTGAGAGGTAGGGGTCCACATTTATTATTTTGTATATGGATTTCCAGTTGTCCCAGCACCATTTATTAAAGAGACTGTATCCCCCACTGAATGGGCTTAGAACCCTTGTCAGAAATCAACTGGCTATAGATGTGTGGCTTTATCTCTATTCCATTGGCCTGTATATCTATCCTTATTCCATACCATGCTGCTTTCATTACTATAGTTTTGTAGTAAGTTTTGAAGTTAGGAAGTGTGATTCCTTCAACTTTGTACTTTGTTTTGGCTATTTGGGGCCCCTTGATGTTCCATATGAGTTTAAGGATCGTTTTTTCCGTATCTGCAAAAGCAGCTGCTGCAATTTCGATAGGGATTATACTGTATTTGTAGACTGCTTTAGGCAGTAATCTCGTTTTAACAATAAGTTTTCCAATCCATGAACATTTAAGTCTTTAATTTCTTTCAGCAGTGTTTTGTAGTTTTCAGTGTACAAGTCTTTCACCTCCTTGGTTAAACTTATTCCTGGGTATTTTATTCTTTGCGTTGCTGTTGTAAATGGAATTGTTTTCTTGATTTTCTTTTCATATTGTTCATTACTGGTGTATAGAAACTACGGTAATTTACTCATGTTTATCTTGTATCTTGCAACAATGCTGATTTTGTTTATTAGTTGTAATAGCTTTCTTGTGGATTCTTTGGGATATTCTCTATATAGGAACATGGTATCTGTGAATAGGGATCATTTGACTTCTTCCTTTGTAATTTGGATGCCTTTTATTTATTTCTTTTGCATGATTGTTCTGGCTAGAACTTACAGTACAATGTTGAATAATGGTTGTTACAGGGGAAAGCTTTCAGTCTTTCACTGTTGAATATGATATTTGCTGTGGGTTTTTTATTTGTTTGCTTTTTTTTTCCTAACTCTTTCTGCACAAAACTGTATTAAGGGATGAGCAAATAACCTCACAAGATGGTCTTAGACATAAAAACAAAACCAAACATACAACAACTTATCCAGCAAAAGTGTTCTATTGTCAAACAGAATGAAGAAGTAAACTTACACACCTTGTTTCCCTCAAGGGGACTTTGCAAATACTTTTTATTCTCTGCCCAAATTACTCTAGGATGTATCGGGGCTTCATGCTCACCTGTACAAACCAACCAGATCTCAATCCCTATTCCAGGTTCCATGGAATTATGGTGTTTGAGTAAATTGACCATGCAAGTAAAATTATATAGTGTGCTATAGAAAATTTAGATTTTGCACCAAATAAATATCTCTTCCTTTGGTCCCCCACAGAAGCCAAAGTTTTTGAAATATACTCTTTATAGTCTGTTCTACCCCAGTCTCAACCAAGTCCATTTTGTTTGTGTCTCCTATTGAAGTCTGATCTCATTTTCAGCCTCTTTAACAGTTGCTGCGTAGGGCAATGGCGACATTCAGAGCTTCCAAACTCTGGCTCCAAGTCCCAGGCGCCACACAGACCCCCAAAGTTTCAGTGACCAACCAGATCACACACAAACAGCTCAGCATCTCAGAATTTAGAAATAACTGTTACAACTTATGAATAGATGTGAATTCTGTAAGAGCTTACAATCTAGGAACCTTTACAGTAAGCCCTCACCTGGTAACCTATGCTCCCAAATTGAGTTCTCAGAATTTGTACATTATTATTAGTCCATATTAGTGAGGCTTTATAATGTTAATCTTTTCATTTCTGGCTTATTTCACTCAACCTACTATCCTCAAGGTCCATTCAACTTGTTGCATGCCTCACAACTTCATTCCTTCTTGCCGCCACTCAATATTCCATTGTATACACTGCCGTTCACCATTCTGTTCATCAGTCAATGTACCCATAGACCACCTCCATCCATTGCAGATTGTGAGTACTGCTGCCAAGAATACCAGTGTGCAAATGTCCACTCGTGTCCCTGCTCTCGGTTCCTCCAAGTATGTGACCAGTAACAGGGTTGCAGGACCATATGGCAGTGCCATACTTAGCTTCCTGTGGAGCCACCACTGCTGTCTAGATGTGCTGCACCCTTCTACTTCTCCACCAACGGTGTTTAGGTACATCCTCTCTTCACATTTTCTCCAGCACTTGTATCCCTCTGTTTATTTTTCAGATGGTTTTATTCACACACCATACAGTCCATCCTAAGTAAACAATCAGTGGCTCCCTGTATAAATTATACAGTTATGCATCCGCCAATGCTATCTATATAAGAACATTTCCATTTCTTCCACAAAGAAAGAGGAAGAGCTGAAAAAAGTAAAAAGGAAAAAGAAAAAGAAGGAAAAAAATGACAACTAAAAAGCAACAAAAGAAAAAATAAAATTAAAATAAAATACAATAAAAAAGTCAGACACCACCACCCATGCCAGGAATTCCATGCCCCTCCCTTATTTCTCCTCTTATAGACATTTAGCTTTGGTATATTACCTTTGTTACAATTAATGGAAGCATATTACAATATTACTGTTAACTATAGACTCTAGTTTGCATTGATTGTATTTTTTCCCCAGTACCACCCCATTTTTAACACCTTGCAAAGTTGACATTCCTTTGTTATCCCTCATGTAAAAACATATTTGTACAATGTAATCACAATCACTGGCCACTCTAGGTTTCACTAAGTTACATAGTCCCAGTCTTTATCTTCTGTCTTTCCTTCTGGTGTCCTACATGCCCCTAACCTTCCTCTTTTAACTGTACTCACAGTCATCTTTGTTCAGTGTACTTACATTATTGTGCTACCATCACCCAGTATTGTGCTCCAAACCTCTCTCTCCTGTCTTTTCCTATCTGCCTGCAGTGCTCCCTTTAGTATTTCCTGTAGAGCAGGTATCTTGTTCACAAACTCTCTCAGTGTCTGTCTGGGAATATTTTAAATTCTCCCTCATTTTTGAAGGACAGTTTTGCCATACATTGAATTCTTGGTTGGCAGTTTTTGTCCTTCACTATCTTAAATATATCCTACCACTGCCTTCTCTCTTACATGGTTTCTATTGAGAAATCTGCATATAGTCTTATCAAGCTTCCCCTTGTATGTATGTGCTGGATCGCTTTTCTCTTGCTACTTTCAGAATTCATTCTTTGTCTTTGACATTTGATAATCTGATTATTAAGTGTCTTGGCGTAGGTCTATTGACATCTATTCTTTTTGGGGTATGCTGTATGTTCTAGTTTGCTAATGCTTCCGGAATGCAAAACACCAGAAATGGATTGGCTTTTATAAAAGGGGGTTTATTTGGTGGCAAAATTACAGTCTCAAGGCCATAGTGTCCATCAACAAAGGGTACCTTCGCTGGAGAAAGGCCATTAGCATCCAGAAAACCTCTGTTAGCTGGGAAGGCACATGGCTGGCATCTGCTCGCTCCCAAGTTGTGTTTCAAAATGGCGTTCTCCAAAATGTCTGTATCAGCTTCCAAAAGCCGCCTTCATAATGTTGGTCTCAGCTCCAGCCCCCTATGAGCTCCTTCTGTCTGAGCTTATATAGTGCTCCAGTAAACTAAACAAGGCCCATGCTGAATGGGTGGGGCCATGCCTCCATGGAAATTATCCTATCAGAGATATCAATCACCTACAGTTGGGTGGGTCACATCTCCATGGACACTGAACCCATAGGTTCCAACCCAATCCATACTAATACATCTGCCCCCACAAGAATGCATTAAAGAATAAGGCTTTTTCTGAGGGATATAAATATACAAACCGGCACACTGTGCTTCTTGGATCTGTAATTTTATGTTGTTTGTAAGAGATGGGGAAATTTTCGGTGATTATTTCCTCCATTATTGTTTTGCCCCTTTGCCCTTCCCTTCTCCTTCTGGGACACCCATGATGTGTATATTCATGAGCTGCATGTTGTCATTCAGTTCCCTGAGCTGCTGATATTTTTCAGTTCTTTTCCCTATCTGTTCTTTTGTGTGTAGGATTTCAGATGTCCTGTCCTCTAGTTCCTGAATCCTTTCTTCTGCCTCTTCAAATCTGCTGTTGTATGTCTCCATTGTGTTTTTCATCTCTTCTGTTGTGCCTTTCATTCCCATAAGTTTTGCCATTTGTTTTTTCAAACTTATGAATTCTTCTTTATATCCTTCATCTCTTTTGCCACATTTTCCCTAAGCTCACTGATTTGATTTAGATTTGTTTGAACATCTTTCATTAGTTGTTTCAGCTCCTCTTTGTTCCTTTGACTGGGCCATATCTTTGTTTTTCCTAGTGTGACTCATAATTTTTTGTTGTCTAGGCATCTGGTTTCCTTGATTACCCCAGTCAGATTTTCCCAGACCAGGCGTGCCCAGGTCTCAGGAGGAAGGTGTAATCAGTGTCAAGTTTCCCTGAGGATGATACCCAACAGGTTGTCAGACTTTCCTGTGAGGCCTCTAGACTCAGTGGTTTTCCTATCCTACCCTGCAGGTGGTGCTTGTCAGCCCACAGCTCCCCACTGGAGTAAAGAGGTGTAGGGCCTTTAATTCTCAATGCACCCTGTCCCAGCCAGGTGCTAAAGATGTCAGAAGCCAAGCTTAAGTTTTTTTCTGGTTCCTCCACCTCCCTCCCCCTGCACACATAGTGGGGAGCTGTCAATTTGTGGCTTTTGCAAGCTCTCTTAAGATTCCTTTGCCAATTTTCCCTGAAGTGGGTTGCAATAATAGCTGCCCTCAAAGCTGCTCCCCACCTCCCCACAGTGATCTGAAGTTGCTGATGAAAAGCATTGATCAGAGATCAGACAACATACCCCTGGATTTTGGACTACTAGGTCTTTATAGCTCAACCTGTTAGTAGCAAGCTGCATCAGGAGACTGGGCTGCTACTTGACACCCGGTTTGGGGATAGAAGATGGCTGATGGTCATGCTGCAAAGAGGGTGAAATTCACCTGTATTTATCACATATTACCAGCGTTTTCCTCTAGCTTTTCCCTGGATGCTGCATAGGGTTCCACTAGAGTCCAGAATTTCAAACTAGTTGATTCAGACAGGTCCTGCTAGTTAATAGTTGAATTCCTGAGCTTCTTCCTATTCTGCTATCTTCCCAGAATCCTCCCCATTTCTTTTTATCGCTGAATAATATTCCTTTGTATGGATGTACAGCAATTTGTTTATCCATTCATGTATTTAAGGATCTCTTGGTTGCTTCTAGTTTTTGGTGATAATGAATAAAGTTTCTGTAAACATTTGTATGCAGGTATTTGTGTTAACGTAAGTTCTGAGTTCATTTGAGGAAACACCTAGTGACTGGATTACTAGATCATTTGGTGTGACTGTATTTAGCTTTGTAAGAAATTGCCAGACTGTGTTTTTTCTGTGTTTTTTTTAATAATTCAATTTTATTGAGATATATTCACATACCATACAGTCATACAAAGTTCCTACAGTCATACAAAGTCATACAATTGTTCACAGTACCACCATATAGTTGTGTGTCCATGACCAAAATTAATTTTTGAACATTTTCATTATCACACACATAAAAGTAATAAGAATAAAAATTAAAGTGAAAAAGAACACTTAAAGTAAAAAAGATCACTGGGTGCAGACTGTATTTTAAAGTGATTGTACTGTATTTGCATTCCAGATTCTCATTCAGCAAAGAATGAAAGTTCCTATTGCTCCACATCCTTATCAGTTGGTGTGGTCGGTTTTTTAACATTTTTTCAGTAAATGTGTATTTGTATCTCATTGTTTTAATTTTCTACTCTCTAATGACATATGATGTTGAGCGTCATTTCATAGACTTCTTTGCCAGCTATGTGTCTTCTTTGCTGAGCTGTCTTTTCAGACTTTTTACCCATTTTTAATTGGGTTGTTTGTTTCATTATTGTTGAGTATTAAGAGTACTTTGTATATTTTGGCTATGTCATTTAACACATAGGTGTTTAGCCAGTATTTTCTCTGAGTCTGTGGTTTATCTTTTCATTCTCTTACATTGGTCTTTGTTAGAGCAGAAGTTTTTAATTTTAGTGAAGCCTAACTTCAGTTTTTTCTTTCATGAATCATATTTTTGATGTTGTGTCTAAAAACTCATTGCCAAACAAAAGATCATCTAGATTTTCTCCTGTTATCTTCTAGAAGTTTTATATTTTTGCATTTTTTTATTTAGGTCTGTGATCCATTTTTAGTTAATGCTTGTGAAAGTTTTAAGATCTGCATCTGGATTAATATTTTTTCTCAGTACGTGTCCAGTTGTTCCAGCACCATTTGTTGCAAAGACTGGCTGCTTTGCTGAAGATTAGTCGACTATATTTGTATGGGTCTGTTTCTGGGCTCTAATCTGTTCCATTGATCTAATTACTTATTCTTTGGCTGGTGACACCATTGTCTTGATTATTACTGTAGCTTTATAGTAAGTCTTGTAGTTGGGTACTGTCAATCCTCTGACTTTGTTCATTTTGGCTATTCTGGGTCTTTTATTGATAAGCACCGGAGTCTTGAATGGTTTTAAAAGCAGGTTGGAGGCATAGCATACATTTTTCTTTCAGGACGATAACATGCAGCAGTGTCTAAAATGTATCAAAATAGGGAGGAACTGGGGAAATGAAGATTAGTTACAATCAGGGTCCTGTCCCCATGGAATGCAGAGTCTATCAAAAGAGAATAAAGCAAGCTACACTATTGCACAATAATTGCCTCCTGCTGTTCTACACTTTTTCTCACGTTCAGCTATCTCTTCCAGGTACTACATGTTCTCCTTTGTGTCCATGCCTTTCTTATACTGTTGCCTCTACCTCACATTTCTCTCCATTCTTGCCCATCTGATAAACTCCTTCCTACTTACTGTTCAAATCTCAGATCAAGTGTGACCTCTTCTGTGAATCCTATGGTTCCTAAGCAGAGTTAGATCTTGTTTCTTCTATCTTTGTCTCAAGTCTTATATCACATGCTGCATATTTAATTATTATATTTACTTGTTGTCCTGGAATTATATGCAAGTCTTTTTTCCTCTCAAGAATGTAAACACCAAAAGAGCAGAGACTATGCCTTAATCATCACTGTAGCCTGATCAACCAGTATAATGCCTGCCACTCTGCAGGCACACACCAAAGGTTCATTATATTGACTAATGTGTATAAATTTGTTGTATTAGTTAGGACTTTTTCTGCAAATGATAGAAACCCAACTCAAACTGGTTTAAACAAAGAAAATTGTCTCATGTTATTAGGCAGTTCTGGGGTAAACTTAGCTTTAAGGATGACCAGATCCAGGGTTTCAAAGGATGTTACAGGAATTAATTTTTTTTTCCATCTCATGGGTTTATTTTCCTTTGGGTTCATTTGACACTGTCCATGCGGAGCAGGACCTGGCCATGTGAGGAGGCTTCTTTCCCCAGAGTTATGTGGAGCTAAACGCAAAGGAGGGTTACCCCTCTACTTAACACAGATTAAGAATAGGAAAACAGTGATTCTGCAAAGAGAGCCTAGAACACAAAAATGTATGTCCGCCCCATGTGTATGTATTTGTGAGCATATGATTGGATATCTTACCTATATGTGTGCTGCTTATCAATCTACAGTAGACATAGCCAGACTTACTTTCTACTTTTTCTTTTTTTCTTTCTTTCTGTTTTTTTTTACTTTTTTTAATGGAAAATTCCAAACATGTACAGAAGTAGAGAGAACCATGTAAATGAACCCTCATACACCCATAATCAGTTTCATTTAACAGTTGTCAACCACATAGCCAATCTTGTTTCATTTCCCCTGGATTTTTAATAGTAAATCCCATATATCACATCATTTAATCTGTAGTTACTTCAGTATGTATCTCTAAAAGTTAAGGACTTTTTTTCCGAATACATAATCAGAATATCATTGTTATACCTAAGAAATTAGCATTAATTCCTTAATATAATTTATGTTTTCTTATTGTCTCATAATTTTTGGCAAGAATTTTTCGTATAAGGTGGTGTTTACTTTCCCCTGCATCATGTTCAGGAGCCACGTGATGTCTATCTCTTTTTACGATGTTACAATTGGTCATTGTGTTCAGGTGTTGTCCACCTGATACATTCCTTATAAATTGTGCCCATCAGCTTTTCATGCAAAGGTTTTAGCAACCATTGGTGATCGTTGTCTGGATTTATTATTTTTGTTTCCTATTGAAATGACTACTCCGATCTGTTTAACGATAAACCCAGAAATATATTATTCAAGAAAATCACCTGAAGGCTTGGTATTCAAGGCCCTCCAACAGCTTGGCCCCATGTAACCTCACCATTCTTTTCACCCTCTGTTACTCTAATACCAGAGTAGTACTGAACTTAGACTGGTCTTTTGGATTCCCGTCCTCTGCACCCCACCCCCCAAAAAACAACAACAACAAAACAGCTATATTCCCACCTCCAGGTTTTTTTTCAGGACATCTTTCCACCTTGAAATGCTTGCTCTTTATTCCTTGACAATCCAGTTCCTTTAATTCTCACCTTACACCTCCATGAGTTCTTATTTCACCAGCCAGAAACAATGTCTATTTTGAATTCTTGGGGCCTTTTTTTAAACCACATTTTACTACTTAAGTGGCATAAGTGGCATTATCAGAGATTTCCCAGTTTTGTAACTATTGTTTTCATGTGGAAGTATGTGTATGCTCCTTGAGACCAGAGACTTGCCCAAGAATCTTACTGTCTAGTTTCTAGCATAGTACCTTGAGAACTAGTTAGCATTTTGTATTAGTTAGGGTTCTCTAGGGAAACACAATCAACAAGAGATATCTATAAATCTAAGATTTTATAAAAGTGTCTTATGCAACTGTGGGTATGCACGGGCCCAAATTCCATAGGGCAGGCAGCAAACTGGCAACTCCAATGAAGATGTTCAATGAACTCCTCAGGAAATGAACTGGTAACTTTGATGAACTCCTTAGGAAACACTTTGCTGGCTAGCCGAAGAAGAAGTGAAGGTCCTCTGACTTTCTTGCTTAAAAGTCTTCAACTGATTGAATTAAATCCATCTGACTGAATTCTCTCATTGAGGAAGATATACCCTTCCTTGATGTAATCAGTCACAGCTGCAGCCAGATTGATGCTTTAATGAACCAGCCTTCTGGTTTATTAACCAAGCACAAATGTCCTTGTAGTAATGATTAGGCCAGTGCTTGCTTGACCAGACACCTGGACACCATCATCTGGCCAAGTTGACAGTGAACCTAACCATCACAGATATCTCTCCACAAGTAGACTATGAGCTTGTTTGAGGGTAAGGGATTATGGTTAAATGAGAATTGAAGCAGCAGTACCAAGCACCTAAGTAGATACTTAGTAATGTGTGTTGGATAAGCCAGTGAATTTATGTGAAAAAGCTGGTGCATAATGTGTATATAGATTTTGGGGTCAATTTCCTGCATTAGCTCGATGCCCAAGAAATCGTAAGTAAAAGACAACAAAAAGATAATGAAAAATATGTTGCCTTTTTCTGTGCTTACTGCCTTTTTCTTAATGGCTTTGGATATTTGACCAGTTTTTCATTTTTTTTGAATGGTATTTTAGAAATTAAATTATGCTAACTGTGCTTTTACTTGCTTAAAAACATTTTGTGGACTAATGTGGTAAATTTATTATTTACTTTCTTTTAGCCTGCTTGAATTTCCTGAAGTTGTGCAAAATAAAATATTACAATTATTGCCTTATTCACAATGTGCAGGTGAGTTGGTGGATTTTAGCCATGTACTTTGTTATTGAAACCAACTAGCATATTCTTACTTAACAAAGTATTCTGTGTTTTATAGAGGGATTTTATCATACAGACTGGTGATCCTACTGGGACTGGCCGTGGAGGAGAGTCTGTTTTTGGGTGAGTTCTTTTTTGTTAAATGAGTAGATGAATAAAAAAAGATTGCTTCTTACAATGTTAATTGGCATGTTTCACTCTGCATTTTAAAATATGGTTCAAATATAGGTTCTTTTTCCAAGTTCCCTAATGTCTGTAGCAAAAGAAATATTTTGAATCACAGTGGTATTTCTATAAAGAGATATTTGCTAAGTCTATAGTAATTAGTGCTTCTAAATTTCGTTATGAGAGTACTTATATTTTATAACCTTATGTGTATTTTCAGTCAACTGTATGGTGCTCAAGCAAGCTTTTTTGAGGCAGAAAAAGTACCAAGAATTAAGCACAAGAAGAAAGGTACTGTGTCCATGGTGAACAATGGCAGCGATCAGCACGGCTCTCAGGTGAGGAAATGGTTGAGAAGATGAGTTTTGCTTTATAACGCAGGATCAGAAAGGGCCCACAAAATTATCTTTTTAAACTATTCATTAAAGAGATTATTTGAATCAGAGATATTTATTAAAAGAAAAAATTATGCTGTCTCATTCTATCAAAACTTATTTTTTTGTTCTTTTAAATATAATGTATGTCCATTGTGAAGAATTTGGAAAATACAGAGAAGTACAAAGAAGAAGATAACAACACCCACAATTCCACCACCCAGAGATCGTCACTGCTCACTCTGTAGCCTGTTCCTTTCAGTAATTATTGCATATTTTAAAACATGCCATGTTGAGTACCTTTCATTCTTTGTGTTATTTTATCCTAATGACTCCTTTAGAGTAGAGGCTTTTATTTTCCACAGTTTGCAAATGAAGAAATGGAGCCTTGGTTTGTCCAAGTATTTTGAGCAGTCAGTGGACATCTGTGTATGTTGATGTTTTATATATAACTTTGTACTTTTAACTTAGTACCAGTAGCAAGTGTATAAGAGTCAGGGCAATTACTGTGGTGTTACTTTTGTGTATTTCTTTTCAGTCTGTAACTGATTCTAGTTTGAATTATTTGAGGTTTTAAAATATTTTTTATGTGTCTTTCTGTATAGTTTCTTATTACTACAGGAGAAAATCTGGATTACCTTGATGGTGTTCATACAGTGTTTGGTGAGGTAACAGAAGGCATGGACATAATAAAGAAAATTAATGAGACCTTTGTTGACAAAGACTTTGTACCTTATCAAGATATCAGGTATGATTACAGTTTACTGTGTGAATGTACTAGACTGTTCGATACTGTGATGCTTGACATGAAGTGGTGATGGCATGCATAACACTGGTTTCTGGGTTATTCCAAAATGTGAATTAATGCACACTGTCAGAATCCTTCTAGTAATAAAAGGACCTTTTGTATTCTTACATTGATATTATTTATAATTGCTTATATTTTGAGGAATTGTTAATGCTTCAAATGGTTTTTTTTAAAAATACAGATTATTGAGAAATGGAGTTAAAGTACTAAGATTTAAGCATTTACATAATGGGTATCATTTACCTATTAGAGTAATGCAAAGTGATAAATATATCAAGCAGTAAAAAATAATGATACTCATTGTGCAAATATACATTAGATTATTAATATTTTTGTGCAGTAAAATTTAAGCACTCATGTATTTTTGGCATTAGAAATTCTTAAGGCATTTGTTAAAATCTTTCTAAAAATATAATATAGCTTCTGAAATAACTGAAATGTAATATTTGACTTGGGTTTATTTTATAAGGATAAATCATACAGTCATTTTAGATGATCCATTTGATGACCCTCCTGATTTATTAATTCCTGATCGGTCACCAGAACCTACAAGGGAACAACTGGATGTAAGTAGAGCCCACTTGTAATTGAAGGTACATGCATAATAATGCTTTGCCTGGACTTAGCTCTTTAGTCTATCAAAACTTAATTCTTTGGAAGTGATTATCCTGCTTGATCAATTATACAATAAAAAGTTTTGAGTCCTTTTATGTCTTCTACAGAGATAATAGGCTTTTTTTTTTAGCTATGTTTTCACTTCCTTAATTTCCTTTTTGTGATTTTCATTTCACTAGAACAGCCTTGGCTCTGTAAGCATATATCAACACTTGGGAAAGTGATTTTCATATCTCCTAACTATAATTAGGAGTGTAGCTTCAAGACTGAATTATATTGTCCTCTTATGAGGGAGTTTTTCCACTAGTGATGATCTGGAACCAGGCTAGAACCCGGAAATTCCTTTGGACCCAAATACTTTTTCCTCAGGTATTTCAGAGTATAAATTGTTGCTTATGAGGCTACCTCAAAATTGAATAAACCTTTATGATTTGGGAATTGATGCTTAATTCCTAAGATTATATTTCTTCCGGCATTCAGCACTTAGTTGGACACCAGATAATTTCTGTATACATTTTATTTTGATTTTACAATCAGAATCTCAATCTAGCTAATATTATAGAATTTAAATCAATTTTTATAGGTTTGGAAGTTTGTTTCTGATGCTATTCTAACACTTTTGATGGAACTAAGAATAAAGCGTAATGTCTTTCTCAGATTTTTTTATTCCTTAGATAGATGAGTTATTTTTGCTTTGTAGAGTGGTCGAATAGGAGCTGATGAAGAAATTGATGATTTCAAAGGAAGATCAGCTGAAGAAGTAGAAGAAATAAAGGCAGAAAAAGAGGCCAAAACTCAAGCTATTCTATTAGAAATGGTAAGATTATTATATCTTTGCTGAAATGGTTGTTCTGCAATATATATAATATATAATATATTTTCATTGTTGGTTTGTTTATTTCTGGCTAAATTTTCCTTTAATAGACTAAAATTATTAAAAGGTTAGCTAACAGGGTGTTTTTTTCCTGGATTAAATTTTATATAACAAAATGTCATATAATGACGTATGAAAATAAATTTGATTTCACTATCAATATATTGTCAGGGGTCTTTTTCAAAAATGAGAAGTGGATATTCAACTTACAAATGTTAATTGAGTTTCAATTGTTTATAGTCATCTCATTTTTAAAAGAGTTTATTGGACTGTACTGTGTGTATATTACAGTTCTTCATTGTACCACTCAGGTATTGAGCTTAAATAGTAGAATATAGTGGTCACAGGATAAAATAAACATGGGTGGAAATTGAACATTCCAAAATGTACTTTTTCTCTGTTATTAGCAGCATGAAATCGTTTGGAGAACAAGTATTCAGTAGATGGTTAAGTGACCTTGGCATTTTTTCCACTTCTTATTTTTGTGGAGTAGGTATACCTTTCACTTAGTAGATGGTCAATGTTTGAAGAAATGGATAAACTTTATTTTTTTTTTTAATTTTGGGAATATATATATGTACACACATGCATCATAAAATCTGCCATTTTAACTCTTTAAGTGTACAATTCAGTGACAATAATTACTTTTACAATCTTGTGCTCCCATCACCATCTTCTGTTACTAAAACTTTTTCATTACCTAAAACAGAAACTTTTTATCCATTAAGGAATGACTTCTCATTCCCCTTCCCCAAGTCCCTGGTAACCTCTAATCTACTTTCTCTATTAATTTGTTTATTCTAGATATTTCATTTACGTGGAATCATACAATATTTGTCCCTTTGTGTCTGGCTTATTTCACTTAACATGATGTCTTTAGAGTTCAGTCATGTTGTAGCATGTATCAGAACATCATTCCTTTTAATGGCTGAATAGTATTCCATTGTGTGGATATACCACATTTTGTTTACCTGTTCATCTGTTAGTGGACATTTGGGTTCTGTCTACCTTTGGACCTTTGTGAATAACTGCTATGAATGGTTGTGTCTATATCTCTCTGAGTCCCTGCCTTCAGTTCTTCTGAGGTATATACTAAAGAGTCGAGTGCTGATTCATATGGTAATTCTGTTTAACATTTTGAAGAACTACCAAACTGTTTTCCACAGTGGATGCCTGAAATTAAAAAAAGCTTTGCAAGTACACGTTTTAATGAGCACAGCATTTATCTAAGAACACTGATCCAGAACAAGCAGTGTCAAGGCAAATTCTAGTACAATTACTGGACTTAAAAGAAAAATTCTTTGAGCATATGAGTAAGAAGAGTAAGTGACTTATAAGAGAAAGAACATTATTATCCAACTTGAAACAGCAACACTTTATGCCAGAAAAAAATGAATTAACATGTTTAAAAACTATTTATTTTCTAATACTAATATCAGACTTGTCAAACGAAATTGTAAAAGCAGTGCAGAGAACTTTTATTTACCCTTTACCCAGATTCACCAATTTTTAACATTTTGCCACATCTGCTTTATCATTCTGTCTCTCTGACTATACATACGTATACACACACATTGTTTTACTGTTTGGAAATAAGTTGCATATATCATTTCTCTTTACCTTTTATATCAACTGTGTATTTCCTAAGAGCAACATATTATTTGATATATTTATAGTACGGTTATGAAACCAGGAATACAGTCCATCCACATTCCAACTTTGTCAACTCTTTCAGTAATATCCTTTATAGATTTGCCCCTAACAGTCTAGACTCCAGCCCATGGTCAATCACATATTGCATTTAGTTGTCTTGTCTCTTTAGTCTTTAATCTGGAAGGATTTCTTAGAAGCCCTATGTTTATCTTTCTCAACGTTGACATTTTTGAAGAATACTGGTCAGTTATTATTTTATAGATTATTCCTCAATTTGGATTTATCCTACTCTAGCCTAGTGATGAGATTCAGGTTATGCACCCCTAGCCAGAACACTACAAGAAGTAACGTTGTGTCCTTCTCAGATGTCCCTTCTGGAGTATTACAGTATCTATCTGTTCCTCATCACAGGATGTTAATTTTGGTCACTTGGTCAATGAGGTCATCACTGCTGACAACAAATAAGCAACCCATGGCAAGATACTTTGATACCTTCCAAATATCTTGTTCATTATCATGCTTTCTCTCTATATTTCTCATCCATTCATGGTTCTTTGCCTGATGGTTGCAACTCTACCACTCTTTTCTGCTTTTATCAGGTAACATTCTACTGTAAAGAATAGCCCTCTTTTCTTACCTATTTATCCATCCTTTATTAGTATGGTCTCATGAATTCCTGTTGTATTCAGTGGGTTATAATATATTACTATCCTTGTTTTGATGCTTAAATGGTCCCACGTATAGCCTATAGGAGCCCCTTCAAGCTGGATCCTACCCTTTTGATTCTCACTATTAACAGGTGTCATCTTTTGCTTTCTTTTCTGTAAGATCAGTTTCTCTTATTTTTGTTTGTGTGTAATATAATGATAATTCAACCCATGTTTACAGTAATAATTTTGAACTCCATAGCTGTTAGGAATATTTTAGATTTCCTTATAGTATTTTAAAGTTAGCTTTGACTAAGTGATATAGCAAGTTGTTTTTCTAATTCATTAACGTTTTTTTGTCATTTATACTTCCTTTTTTTTTTTGATGTGGTGTTTCTGCCATTCATTATAGGTGTCTTTTGGGGATTTTTACTGATTTGCTCTTTCCCTTATGTGTTGTGGTACTTTTTATTGGACATAGGTTATTGTGATTTTTTTTTTTACATTTTTAATTGTGAAATGTAACATTTACAGAAAAATGATAACTTTCAAAATAGGATCTAACAAGTAGTTAGACAGCAAATTTCAAAGAATGTTATGAGTTACAGTTCCACAATTTCATTTATTTTATTGTTATCTTTTAATAGACTTTGAAAACATTGAGCAGATCTTGCTGCCTCTGTTATTGTTGCTTCTTACATTTTCTGATATTCAGCCCCCCCACCCCCAGCTGCAATTTTTATTTTTATTTCTTTATTTTCAAATGCAATTTTATTGAGACACATCTACACAATGCACAGTCCCCCAAAGTGTGCAGTCAGTTCATAGTATCACCACATAGTTGTGCATTTATCACCACAATCCCAAATATCCTCATTACTTCAAAAAATACAACAAAAATCAGAATAAAAAAGAACATCCAAAACATTCCATTCCCCTTCTCTCCCCATTGTTCATCACTCTTTCATACTCATTCATTGTTTTTTTAACTTTATCATAAAATTAAAAAACAAGCAAAGAAAACATTTCAAATAAAACCAAAACAAAGGAATAAGAAAAAACAAATAACCTAAAATAACTACACTGCTTCCAAGATGTTCCTATCCTACCCCAAGAAAATAACAGATTATAATCCAACAAAGGAATAAGAAAAACAAATAACCTAAAATAACTACATTTCTGCGAACTTGTTCCTACCATACCCTCTGGAATTTAACAAACCATAGTCATTCCTAAGCATTCCCATAACATTAAGTTTACCCTCCATAACTTATCTGTTCTTATTAGATTATTGCTCCCCCTTCACTATTTGCTATCTATTGCTAGGTCCCCTACATTCTACAATATAAACCATTTATTTTATATTTTTCACACAGTTCACATTAGTTGCAACATACAATATCTCTCTTTCTGTGCCTGGCTTATTTTGCTCAGCATTATGTCTTCAAGGTTCGTCCATGTTGTCATATATGTTTCACGACATCGTTCCTTCTTACTGCCATGTAGAATTCTACTTTGTGTATATACCACATTTTGTTTATCCACTCATCTGTTGAAGGACATTTGGATTGTTTCCATCTCTTGGCAATTGTGAATAATGCTGCTGTGAACATCAGTGTGCAAATATCTGTTCATGTCACTGCTTTCAGATCTTCTGGGTATATACTGAGAAGTGAAATTGCTGGATCGAAGGGTAGCTCTATATCTACTTTTCTAAGGAACCGCCAGGCTATCTTCCAGAGTGGCTGTACCATTATACAGTCCCACCAACAATGAATAAGAGTTCCAATTTCTCCACATTCTCTCCAGCATTTGTAGTTTCCTGTTTGTTTAATGGCAGCCAGTCTAACTTGTGTGAGATAATATCTCATTGTGGTCTTAATTTGCATCTCCCTAATAGCTAGTGAAGCTGAACATTTTTCCATGTTTTTTGGCCATTTGTATTTCCTCTTCAGAGAAATGTCTTTTTTTTTTTTTAACATTGTATTTTGAAATAAATTCAAAGTTATAGGAACAGTTGCAAAAACAATACAGACCCCATACACAGAATTCCAGCATTCCCTGACCCCCCCCCGATACCCCGATCCACTAACATGTTGTCACACCGCTATTTCTTTCCCTCCCTCCCTCCCTCCCTCTCTTTCTCCCTCCCTCTCTCCCTCCCTGTCTATCATCCATCATCTGTTGCTCTGTCTTCTGAACATATGAAAGCTAGCTGCACACATCCTGGAACAAACACTATAATTCACATATACAATTCCCATGAACAAGAACATTCTTTTATGCAATCCCATTAAGTGCAGCTAAGAAATACAAGAAATTCAACAATGATACAAAGCTTACATTCTATATTTCCTTTTCCTTATGTCTCAACTGTGTCCCTTTGAGCCTCCTGTCCTCCATCCTCAGATCCCATCCAGGGTCATCCTTGGCATTCAATTGTCATCTATTTAGACTGTCTCTTTTTTTCTTTTTCCTCAATTGTGGAAACATATATACAGCCTAAATCTTGCCATTCCACCCCCTCCCTAGACTTCCATTAGTGGGATTAATCACATTTAGAATGTTGTAATGCTGTCACTTTCCCACCATCCATTGCTAGAAATTTCCCTTTACCTTAAACAGCAACCCTACACTCATTTCTTAACTCCCCATTGCCCCTTCCCCCATTTCTCTTAACCCATACTCTGCTTTTCATCTCTATGGTCATATTCTCTGATAATTTCTTTGTGTTTACTGTGGGGCTTAAAATTAAACTCTTAAATCCATAACAATCTTGTTTTTCTTTGTTACTAACTTAATTTCAATAAGACACATAAACTATGTACCTATGCTCCTCCATTCCCCCACCTTTGTATAGTTCTTGTCAAAAATTACATATTTTACCTTGAGTTCAAAACCACTGATTTGTCTTTAGAGTTTGTGTATTTTATATCATGTAGGAAGTAAATAGTGGAGTTACAATTCAAAAATTATTGACTTCTATTTGTATTCCATTGTGGTCAGAGATTGTGCTTTGAATATGTTCAATTTTTTTTTAAATTTATTGAGGCTTGTTTTATGTTCCAGCATATGGTCCATTCTGGAGAAAGATCCGTGATCACTAGAGAAAAATGTGTATCCTGGTGATTTGGGATGTAAGGCTCTATATATGTCTGTTAAAATTCTCTATATCTCGTTCTCCTTTCTTTGTTTCTCTGTCAGAAGGGCTCCCTTTAGTATCTGAAGTAGGGCAGGTCTTTTATTGGCAAAATCTCAGCATTTGTTTGTCGGTGAAAAATTTAAGCTCTCCCTTAAATTTGAAAAGGAGAGTTTTGCTGGATAAAGTATTCTTGGTTGGAAATTTTTCTCTCTCAGAGTTTTAAATATGTCATGCCACTGCTTTTCGCCTCCATGGTGGCCGCTGAGTAGTCACAACTTAGTCTTATGTTGTTTCCTTTGTATGTGGTGAATTGCTTTTCTCTTGCTGCTTTCAGAACTTGCTCCTTCTCTTCAGTATTTGAGAGTCTGATTAGAATATGTCTTGGAGTGGGTTTATTTGGATTTATTCTATTTGGAGTTTGCTGGGCATTTATGCTTTGTGTATTTATATTGTGTATAAGGTTTGGGAAGTTTTCCCCAACAATTTCTTTGAATTCTCTTTCTAGTCCTTTGTCCTTCTCTTCCCCTTCTGGGACAACGATGAGTCTTAAATTTGGACATTTTATTTTATCTGTCGTATCCCTGAGATCCTTTTCAATTTTTTCAATTTTTTTCCTCCATTCTTTCTTTTGTTCTTTCATTTTCTGTTCTGGGGACCTCTAGGACACTGAGTCGTTGTTCAGCTTCCTCTAATCTTGTATTATGAGTATCCAGAGTCTTTTTAATTTGGCCAACAATTTCTTTTATTTCCATAAGGTCTTCTATTTTTTAATTTACTCTTGCAATTTCTTCTTTATGCTCTTCTAGGATCTTCTTTATGTCTCTTTTATCCTGTTCCATGGTCTTCTTCATGTCTTTTATATCCTGTGCCATGTTTTCATTCCTCGATTGTGATTGATTAATTGTGGCAAGTACTGTGTCTCTTCTGATATTTTGATTTGGGTGTTTGGGGTCAGGTTCTCCATATCGTCTGGTTTAATCATATGCATTAAGATTTTCTGTTGTTTTTGGCCTCTTGGCATTTGCTTTGCTTGATAGGGTTCTTTCAAGTTTAAAAAAAAAAAAACCAATCTAATTTTTCAGAAATACAAGTTGGTGGCGTACACTTTCTCCAACTAACCAGCAGATGGCATCTGCGAGTCACCTATAACCCTCAAGTCAGTTCTCCCCAACTCTGTCTCTGTGGTGTGTGGGGAAATGATTTTTGTGGGGTTCAGTTGGTAAACTCAGTTTGGGTTTGTTGTTGGAGCTGTCCGCCCTGAACATGGTGCATGTGTCTGGGTGGTCAGGGAGGCAGGGCCGCTTTAATATTCAAACCTCCCAGGTGTTCCCGGAAATTCAAGGCTGTTGCAAGAGTCTAAGCCTTCATTTCAGTTTTGCCCCAGATTTTCTATTGCTGACCCACAAACCACCGACATTGACGTAGCATCCCTGGGTTTTCCGAGTGGGCCCCCCTTCTCAGCTGTGATTTTCTAGGACCTCTGCTGAGGGAAGGCTATGCTATGTCACTAGTGCGCATCGTCCCTCAAGGGAAGCCCCAGGCCGCCAGGCCATGTAGGGGCGCTTTCTGCCTGATGCAAAGATTAGCCTGTAATTCTCGACTGGTGTAAGTTCCACATGAAAGGCAGGTAGTAGAGCTGGGCCCCACCCCTTTCCTCTTAGAAAAGATAGACGCCCTAAGGGGAGGTCATTAGGATTTCAGTGGTCTGTCTCTGCCTGTGCCACACCCCTGTCTGGGTCACAGAACTGGGAACTGAAAATGGCCAAGGCTTTCTCTACTGAGTTGAAAAAGGAACCGAGCTAGTCCGAGGTGACCCTCCAGCTCTCCAAGGTCAGTCGTCACCCAAAGCCTCTGTCTACTTGTTGGGGATTCGTACCTCGTAGTGAGCAGTTCACACTCGCTAATTAAAACCCCAGTTGGAGCTCAGCTGAGCTATATTCGCTCGCTGGGAGAAAGCTTCTCTCTGGCACCACAAGGCTTTCTAGCTCAGGCTGTGGGGGAGGGGGTCTCCTGATTTGGATCCGCAGTTCTTACTTACAGATTTTATGCTGTGATCTCGGGCATTCCTCCCAATTCAGGTAGGTGTATGATGAGTGGACGGTAATGCCTGCCCTGCAGTTATTCCAGATTATTTACTAGTTGTTTCTGGTTTTTTTCGGTTGTTCCAGGGGGACTACTTAGCTTCCACTCCTCTCTATGCCGCCATCTTAGATCCTCTCAAAATGTCTTTTGATATCTTTTGCCCATTTTATAATTAGGCTGTCTCTACTACTGTCATTGAGTAGTAGGATTTCTTTATATATATAAGATAACAGTCTTTTATCAGATATGTGGCTTCCAAATATTTTTTCTCTCTGAGTTGGCTGCCTCTTCACCTTTTTGACGAATTCCTTTGAGGTGCAGAAGCTTTTAAGTTTGAAGAGTTCCCATTTATCTATTTTTTCTTTCGTTGCTTGTGCTTTGAGTGTAAGGTCTAAGAAATGACCCCCTAATACAAGGTCTTGAGAATGTTTCCCTACATTATCTTCCAGGAGTTTTATGATACTGTCTCTCATATTGAAGTCTTTAATCCATTATGAGTTAATTTTTTGTGTAGGATGTGAGGTAGGGGTCCTCTCTCATTATACTGGATATGGATATCCAGCTCTCTCAGCCCCATTTGTTGAATAGACTGTTATGTCCCAGTTCAGTGGTTTTGGGGGCCTTACCAAAGATCAGTCAACCATAGATCTGGGGGTCTATCTCCAAATTCTCAATTTGATTCCATTGATCAATATGCCTATCTTTGTGCCAGTACCATGCTGTTTTGACTACTGTGGCCTTACAGTAAGTTTCAAAGTCAGGGGGTATAAGTCCTCCCGCTTCGTTTTTCTTTTTACAATGTTTTTAGCAATTCAAGGCATCTTCCCCTTCCAAATAAATTTGATCACAGGTTTTCTGAGTCTGCAAAGTAGGTTGTTGGAATTTTGATAGGATTTGCATTGAATCTGTAGATGAGTTTGGGTAGAATTCGCATCTTAATGACAGTTAGTCTTTCTATCCATGAACACAGAATATTTTTCCATCCTTTTAGGTTCATTTTTTAGATCCCCTTGTATTTCTTTTAGTGAAGTTATGTAGTTTTCTATGTACAGGTCTTTTACATCCTTGGTTAAGTTTATTCCTAGGTATTTGATATTTTTAGTTGCCATTGAGAATGGGATCTTCTTCTTGAGTGTCTTTTCAGTTAGGTCATTTCTAGTGTATAGGAACATTACTGACTTATGTGCATTAATCTTGTGTCCGGCGCTTCTCCGCCCCGCCTCGAGTCCTCGGTCGGCCGGCGATGGGGACCAGAGAGATAAGGGGAGAGAGGGTGCGGACAACGTCTTACCCGGAGCACTTGTGATCACTCAGGACTCGCGGTGGTAAAGCAGATAAACTTTTAATGGGACTAGGCAATCATCATCTTTACAGGTTCCACCCGGGGCGAGACACCTCGGGGGAGAACAACCTCGATGCGGCCGTCAGGTACGGCTCCTTGTGGGCTGTCTCCCCGAGCTTTGCCCGGGAACTTTCTTATAAACCTTGCGTGTATCCAATGGGCTAACGCCACGCACACAAGCATGATTGGTGAATACAGCGGGTGGTTACATACATCAGAAGCCGGAAGCAGGATGTGGGCGCCATCTTGGCACCACTCGATGGGCGGGGGGAACTCAAGGGCAGGCTGCAGCCCGTCCACTAGGCCAAATCCGGAAGGTGGCTGCTCACATCTCCCCCTTTTTTGTTTTTTATGCCCCAGTGTCTCCAGTGATGAATGTGCTCCCGTGGACCAAGATGGCCCACAACGTATTTTTTGGTGCTTTGGGGAGTCTGGACTAGGTCCCGGCCATACCAAGGTGGGACCTCTGGCACCGACCAGAATGCTCACTTCATATAGAGACCGGAGAACCCGTGAGCCGGAAACCACGTGGCCCTCCTTGCAGTACTCAGTCTCGCAACTGGGGGACAGGAGGATTAGGAGAAGGTAGCCAGTGCCGAGGGCGTCACTAGGAGCCTCTGTGCAAACGCCAAGGGTCCCGTCTGGCCACAACTAGGACTCTGCGTAAGAGGTCCACCTGAGACAAAAATTAGGGCCACTGGTACCGAATGTTTATATACGAGATTTTTTCATATACTTAGCTGCGAACCTTACCCCCGAATGCCCAGCTTCGAGTGGTTGGGATGGGTGCTGGGCAGAGGGACTATAGTTATCAGGAGGGTTACAGGCAGAGGACATGGCCATCATGGCGGTAACACGTAATTGCTGTTGTCTTTGAAACAAACGCTCCAGCAAACTCTTAACAATGATCAAACCTACTAATAACCCCACAGCAAGAAGAACCCAGTTGGTCAGATTAGGCCAAGAGAACCAGGAGGGAAAAAAGGTCAATATTCCTGGCCCTCTTCCCGGTCTGCTGGGGAGTGGTCGACACCGTCGACATCATTTGACCGCTCATCACGCGAGTTGAGGACTGGATCCAACAGGTCACGTTGGGGGTTTAACGACCCGTCAGGCTGCAGTTCTTTGGTGTTCTCAGGCGACTGCACGGTTCTCACCAATCTCTCCGGTACCCACACTGGTTGGCGTCCTGGTTCCTGGGGAAAGACACAAACAGAGCCTCTGGCCCAGCTGAGCACTGGGTCAGGACCTTTATACTCGGGCGGGGGGTACGGCAAAGGTTGCCCCTCCCCTGACCGACCCATCGGGGTTTCCGGGTCTGGCAGCAAAGGATAATTACATTTACTGGGCATGGCCACTAGAGGGAGCTCTCGGCGAGGTCCTTTGGTGGGACCGCCCAAGGCGTCAGTTGGGAGCTGGGGTGTCCCTGGGGGTGCAGCGGTAGACATTGGAGGGGCGGAAGGCCGCACGGGTGTGGCGGGAGGCTCCTCCCACTCAATTAGCGGGGATGCTTCCGCCTTCTCGTCAGTATCGCTATCTGACTCTGAGTCAGAGTCACTGGACTCCGGCGGTTTGCCCTTACAGGAGCCGTCCGCTGACGAAACTGACTGGGTTTCTTGGAGCGCGCACCGTGCTTCTTGCAAGACAGAGGACGGGCTTAGGCCGGTAGCCGATTCTAGTTCAAGGACCGCACGGACGGTCTCCCATATGGGTACTAGAATCGGGTCCATACACACGCCCGTCTGGCGCGCTCGGTCTATATCACGACCAAGTTTCATCCAAGAGGGCAGATTAAGGCTGCCAGAACAAGGAAACCAGGGGGCAAAAGTGGCCACATCATCAAAAAATCGCTGGAGAGAGCTTCTCTTAACTGAGATACCCCACTGTTTCAAAAGGGTCTTTAAGGGGGTTAGTAGGGGTGAACTCCCGGACTGCCCCATGCTTGCAGCCGGCACTGTCTTGTAATCACTCGGAGAGCTCTTCCGAGTCCCCGGGGCTACCTGAACGCCCACGGGCCCTAGTCCTCGTATGGAAAGGGGGTGCTTACCTTCTCGCGGTGATCAGTCGCGGAGGTCAAACCACGGATCCCGGGAGCACGTCTCCGTCGGGGCGAGGGGAACGCAAATGAGGTTGCGGGTTCGAAGTTCCCCGTACGGGCCACCACTTGTCCGGCGCTTCTCCGCCCCGCCTCGAGTCCTCGGTCGGCCGGCGATGGGGACCAGAGAGATAAGGGGAGAGAGGGTGCGGACAACGTCTTACCCGGAGCACTTGTGATCACTCAGGACTCGCGGTGGTAAAGCAGATAAACTTTTAATGGGACTAGGCAATCATCATCTTTACAGGTTCCACCCGGGGCGAGACACCTCGGGGGAGAACAACCTCGATGCGGCCGTCAGGTACGGCTCCTTGTGGGCTGTCTCCCCGAGCTTTGCCCGGGAACTTTCTTATAAACCTTGCGTGTATCCAATGGGCTAACGCCACGCACACAAGCATGATTGGTGAATACAGCGGGTGGTTACATACATCAGAAGCCGGAAGCAGGATGTGGGCGCCATCTTGGCACCACTCGATGGGCGGGGGGAACTCAAGGGCAGGCTGCAGCCCGTCCACTAGGCCAAATCCGGAAGGTGGCTGCTCACAATCTTGTATCCCGCTACTTTGCTGAATTGGTTTATTAGCTCAATAGCTGTGTCATCGATTTCTCAGGGCTTTCCAGATACAAGATCATATCATCTGCAAAGAATGACAGTTTTATTTCTTCCTTTCCAATTTGGATGCCTTTTATTTCTTTGTCTTGCCAAATTGCCCTGGCTAGCACTTCTGGCACAATGTTGAATAATAGTGGTGACAGCGGGCATCCTTGTCTCATTCCTGATCTTAGTTTTAATCTCTCACCATTGAGTTCTAGTCTAGCTGTGGGTTTTTCATATATGCCCTTTATCATATTGAGGAAGTTTCCTTCAATTCCTACCTTTTGAAGTGTTTTTATCGAAAAAGGATGCTGTATTTTGTTGAATGCTGTTTTAGCACCAATTGAGATGATCATTTGATTTTTCAAATGAACCCCACTTGGTCATGGTGTATGATTTTTTTAATGTGTCTTTGGATTTGATTTGCAAGTATTTTGTTGAGAATTTTGCATCTATATTCATGAGGGAGATTGGCCTGTAGTTTTCCTTTCTTGTAGCATCTTTACCTGGTTTTGGTATTAGAGTGATGTTAGCTTCATAAGATGAGTTAGGTAGTGTTCCATTTTCTTCAGTGTTTTGAAAGAGTTTAAGTAAGATTGGTGTCAGTTCTTTTCAGAAAGTTTGGTAGAATTCCCCTGTGAAGCCATCTGGCCCCTTAGCCTTTATTTGTGGGAAGGTTTTTGATGACAGATTGGATCTCTTTGCTTGTGATTGGTTTGTTGAGGTTTTCTGTTTCTTCTCTGGTCTGTCTAGGTTCATGTGTTTCCAGGAAATTATCAATTTCCTCTAAATTATCTAGTTTGTTGGCATACAGTTGTTCATAGTATAGTCTTATGATTTTTTAAATTTCTTTGGGATCCTTAGTAATGTCCTCTCTCTCATTTATTATTTTGTTTATTTGGGTCTTCTCTCTTTTTGATCTTGTTGGTTGACCTAAGGGCTTGTCAATCTTGGTTTTCTCAAAGAACCAACTTTTGGTTTTATTTATTGTCTTTTTTTTTTTGTTCTCTATATCATTTATTTCTGCTTTAATCCTTGTTACTTCTTTTCTTCTTCTTGGTTTAGGATTAGTTTGCGCTTCATTTTCTGGCTTCTTCAGTTCCATTAGTTCTTTGATTTTAGCTCTTTCTTCCTTTGTAATGCATGTATTTAGAGCTATGAGTTTCCCTCTCAATACAACCTTCGCTGTATCCCATATGTTTTGATATGTTTTTGTTCCAGTTTGGTAATGCTGCTGTTAAGCAAAATACCAGAAATTGGTTGGCTTTTATAAAGGGGGTTTATTTAGTTACACAGTTACAGTCTTAAGGCCATAAAGTGTCCAAGTCTGGTATCTTCACTGAAGGAAGGCCAGTGGTGTCCAGGAAAACCTCTTTAAGCTGGGAAGGCACGTGACTGGCATCTGATGATCCCGGGTTGTGTTCTAACTCCTCTCTTAGTTCCTGTGGGTTCTTCAAAATGTTGCTCTTGGGGCGTTTGCCCTCTCTTCACTTCTCCAGAGTAAAAGTCTGCTTTCAGCGGCCGTCTTCAAAATGTCTCTCTCAGTTGCTCTCCAAAATGTCACTCACAGCTGCTCTGAGTTCCTTCTGTTAACTTTTTATATGACCCCAGTGATTTAATTCAGACCCACCCTAAATGGGTGGGGTAACACCTCCATGGAAATTATTCAATCAGAGCTCTTGCCCATACTTGGTTGAGTCACATCTCCATGGAAACACTCAATCAGTATGTTCCAACCTAATCAACACTAATATGTCTGCCCACATAAGATTGCATCAAAGAACATGGAGTTTTAGCGGACATAATACAGCACAGTTGCATTCTCATTTTCATTGGTCTCTCTATATTAGCAATTTCTCTTGCTATTTCTTCTTTAACCCACTGATTGTTTAGGAGTGTGTTGTTTAACCTCCAGATATTTGTGAATGTTCTAAGTCTCTGATGGTTACTGACTTCTAATTATACTCCATTGTGATCAAAGAATGTGCTTTGAATAATTTCCATCTTTTTAAATTTATTGAGGCTTGTTTTGTCGCCCAGCGTAGGATCTATTTTGGAGAAAGTCCCGTGAGCACTAGAGAAGAATGTGTATCTTGGTGATTTGGGATGTAATGTTCTATATATGTCTGTTAATTCAAATTCATTTATCAGATTGTTTGGGTTTTCAGTTTCCTTATTGGTCCTGTGTGTGGTTGATCTAACTATAGGAGAGAGTGATGTATTGAAGTCTCCCACAGTTACTGTGGAAACATCTATTGCTTCCTTCAGTTTTGCCAGTGTTTGTGCCATGTACTTTGGGGCACCTTGATTGGGCGCATAGACATTTATGATTGTTATTTCTTCTTGTTGACTGTCCCTTTTATTAGCATATAGTGACCTTCTTTGTGTCTTATAACATCCTTGCATTTATAGTCTGTTTTTCTGAGATTAATACTGCTATTCTTGCTTTCTTTTGGCTGTAGCTTGCATGGAATATTTTTTCCATCCTTTCACTTTCAATTTCTTTGGGCCTTTGGGTCTAAGATGAGTCTCTTGTAAGCAACATATTGATGGTTCATATTTTTAAATCTATTCTGTCAATCTGTGTCTTTTCATTGGGGAGTTTCATCCATTCACATTCAGTGTTATTAACGTGAAGGCATTTCTTGAATCAGCCGCCTTATCGTTTTTGGTTGTCAGATATATTTTTTCCCCTCTTTCTCTTTATTTCCTTTACCCTTACTAAATCTCTTCAGTACTGAATCCTTCTCCATAGCTCTGTCTCCTTTCTTTGTTTCTCTGCCAGTAGGGCTCCCTTTAGTATCTCTTGTTTGGCAGGTCTCTTGTTAGCAAATTCTCTTAGCATTTGCTTGTCTGTGAAGATTTTATGCTCTCCCTCAAATTTGAAGGAAAGCTTTGCTGGATAAAGAATTCTTCATTAGAAATTTTTCTCCTCCAGAATTTTAAATATGTCATACTACTGCCTTCTCGCTTCCGTGGTGGCCACTGAGTAGTCACTACTTAGTCTTATGCTGTTTCCTTTGTATGTGGTGAATTGCTTCTCTCTTGCTGCTTTCAGAACTTGCTCCTTCTCTTCAGCATTTGACAATTTGATCAGATTTTGACAATTTGATCAGAATTTGTCTCAGAGTGGGTTTATTTGGATTTATTCTGCTTGGGGTTCATTGGGAATCTTATGATTTGCATATTTATGTTGTTTAGAAGTCCTGGAAAGTTTTCCCCAGCAATGTCTTTGAATACTCTTCCTAGACCTTTACCGTTCTCTTCCCCTTCTGGAACACCAGTGACTCATATATTTGTGTGCTTCATGTTGTCCATCATATCCTGGGATCCATTTTAATTTTTATTATTTTTTTTCTCCATTCTTTCTCTTGTTCTTTCATTTTCTGTTCTGTAGATTTTGAATTTATTAATTTTTTTCTCCATTCTTTCTTTTATACTTTCAGTTTCAAGCTTCCACTCTTCCAGTATGCTTATTCTTTTCCTCAGCTTCCTCTAATGTAGTACTGTCTATCCAGAATATTTTTAATTTGATCAACAGTTTCTATTATCTATTTTTTTATTTACTCTTGCATATTCTTCTTTATTCTTTTCTAGGGTCTTCTTCATGACCTTTATATCCTGTGCCATGATCTCGTTGTTTGTGATTATTTCTTTGATTAATTGCTTCAAGTACTGTGTGTCCTCTGATTTTTTGATTTGGGTGTTTGGGTTTGGGATATCCATATCTTCTGGTTATTTCATATGCTTTAAAATTTTCTGTTGTTTTTGGCCTCCTGGCATTTGCTTATCTTGATAGGGTTCTTTTAGGATATGCAGGCTTATTTGAACAATTATCTATAATTTGTTAGAGCTACAACTTGGTGGAGTGCACTTTCCCTGACTTACCAGCAGATGCCCCCCCCCCCAAGCCACCTATTACCTCAAGCCAGTTCTCCTCAACTTCGTCTGTGCGGCGATTTGGGGTTCAAATGTTGTGGGGGTTCAATCAGTGCACCAAATTTCTGTGTGCAGTCAGGGCCGCCAGCTTTGAGGGTGGGGTGTGTGCCCGTGCAGTTCAGCAGGGAGACAGCTTTAAGATGCAAAACTCCCAGCTGTTCCTGGAGTCTTAAAGCTGTTGCACATGTCTGGCCCTTCAACTCAGATTCCCCACAGTGTCTCTCTGATGCGGGGCCACAATTCCTGGGGATTGGTTTAGGGCCCTTGGGACTTCCCTGCAGGATGCCGCCTCCAAGCCGTGCATTCCGCGGGCCCCCGCGGAGGAAGACTGTGCAACATCATAGGCAAGTGGAATCCCTAAGGGTAGCTCTCGGCCGTGCTGCTGCACAGGGGCGACTCTCGGCCTGCTGAAAAAATTTCTGTATGGGGCGAGGTAACTTCCCACTTCCACAGACCTCCACCTGCTGCAGCAGGCTGTTCCCTCCTCTGGACCAATCAGCTGCAGATGTGTGAAAGGCTGTCGTCCATGCCAGATACTAAGGCGGGTGCTCGGGGCTTGGAAGGCACTCCCCACTGCACTGGACTACACTGCTCTTGCTGGTGGATCCACAGCCGCTTTTGGGGTTTTTAAACTAACCCACCTCCAAATGCCAACCCTAGTTTTCTCCCCACCACAGCGCGCCTGCCATTTCCCCAGCAGCCTCACTCACTCAATTCCGAACGCATACTCTGTTTCACCAAGTGCACAGTCACTGTGGATGTAGGGGACCTTGTCCAGCTGGTACAACCCTGGAACTGGTATTCTGGAGCACTGTCTGTCTTTTATCTAGTGTTTATCACTGAGAAGTATGTTGCTCTGTCTCTCCTATTCTGCCATCTTGGATCCTTCAGGTTTTTTTTACGTATTTATCCAAGAGGAACCACTTTACATGGTGATCTTAGCAGATGTCTTCTCTTGAGTTTCTGATTATATGTATAAAGTATAGTCTGTGTAAACAAATATTGCCCATGGGAAATACAGTTTTCCCACAATGAGATCAATACCATCAGTGGTTCTTCAGCAGCAAGGGTGTGCTCTGCGTAGTGCTGTGGTTGACTGTGAAATTAACTTCAGTTTGGCTGAAGTGGAAGATGATACTGGGGAGAGATAAAAAAACTAGAAACAAGAGGAATTGTCGCAGTTCTGTCTTCGACAGTAGTATGGAAAAAGTTGGGCTTTACAGGCTGCATAAAACTACATTCAGTAGTTTTCAGAAGTTCAAAAACAAGCAAAACTAAACAATATGTTGCTTAGGGATATGTACCTATATGTTAAAACTAAAGATATGCAAGGGGGTGCCAGAAAGGGAAACAAAAAAGCTGGGTATTAGTTATCTCTGGTGAGAGGAGCAGAGGGATAAGGGAATCAGGGAATATATTAGTTCTTAAGCTAGATGGTGACTTCATAGGTGGTTGTCTTTTTATGCTTCTCAACTCAGATGTATTTTACTCAAATTCTTCTTTTCCTGTTTAAAATAAATCAAATACTTAAAAAAAAAAAAAAAGAAAGGAAAGGAAAGAAACATTGAGGATAAAATTGGGACTCTGAAGCCAGATAAACCTTGGTTAAAAATTCCAGTGCTCCTGCTTATTTCTGTGTGGCCTTTGGCAAGTTATTTATTTAATCTTTTTGTATTTCACTATAGTCATCTTTAAAATGGAATTGTAGAGTTGTTGAAGAATTAACAGTAATGTATATAAAATGCTAAGCACAGTGTTCACAAAAAGTAGGTGTCAAATAGCTATTATTATTGTCATTACTAACAGGAATAGATTTGCTTTGAATTTTGAAATCTTAATCATATTTCTTTTCTTTATCTTTCAGTTTATAATGTAAATTTAGATATTTTGGGAAGATCAGCATTATGGAATTGGATAGCATATCTAGAATGGAAACTAAATAAAGGAATTAATTGATTTATGTTCTTTGTTTGTGATTTAGGTGGGAGACCTACCTGATGCAGATATTAAACCTCCAGAAAATGTTCTGTTTGTTTGTAAATTGAATCCAGTGACCACAGATGAGGATCTGGAGATAATATTTTCAAGATTTGGGCCAATAAGAAGGTAATCCCTAGAATTAGAAAGGTTTAGAAAAACTAGATAGTAATTATCGATTTTCTGACAACTATTTTTAAATAATTCAATTTTATTGAGGTATATTCACATACTGTGCAGTCATACAAAGTGTACAATCAATTGTAACAACATATTTTTGATCAGCCTGTGAACTCTAGGTGAATTTTTACAGGTGAGTCTTTGGATGGGAGGAAAAATCTGTGTGTGTTCACGTACACACACCACACACACATACACATACGTAATTGAATGATTCTCTTCCATCACAAAGATTTTCACTCTAAAACAGGAAATGAATGGAACAATTTAAGTCTAGTTCTATAGTATTCTCCACAACCTTCTTTAGTATTTAAAATATCTCATTCAACTTCTCCCTGTAATTATCAGCAATCAGTGTCAAAATTATTGTGACTCTACATTTTCCAGAATTTTTCTTTAGGCTAATTTTCTCTGCATTATTCATGTAAAAGTCTATGAAGCTGAGTAGAGGATAAAACCTGGGACTGTATAGCTTAAGGAAACCTGGAGTGGACAATGATGGTAGTTAATTGTACAAATTTAAGAAAGTTTTTACGTGCTCAAGAAAAATGTATGTCACTATTACAAGGTGTTAAAAATGGGAAGTTATGTGGAAAAAACAGCACAAACTATGGTCTATAGTTAACACTGTAAAATTCTTTCATTAATTGTAACAAAGGCAATATACTAAAGCTAAATGTAAATAAGAGGAGGATATAAGGGAGAGGTATAGGATTTTTTTTCTTTCCTTTTTTTTTTCCTTCTTTCTTTTTGGACGAAATGGGAATGTTCTCATATAGATTGTGGTGGTGAATGCATGAACTGTGATTATACCAGGATTATACCCCAAAAATAAACAGAAAACTAGAAGTGCTGGAGGAGATGTGGAGAAAGGGGTATACCTGTTCACTGTTGGTGGGTAAGTGGAATTGTGCAGCCCCTCTGGAGGACAGTGTGGCAATTCCTCAGGAAGCTGAGTGTGGAGTTGCCATGTTATTTGGCAATCCTGTTACTAGGTATATGCCCAGGAAACTGAAAGCAGGGACACGAATAGACATTTGCACACTGGTGTTTATGGCAGCATTATTCATGATTGCCAATGGGTGGAGGTGGCCCAAGTGTACATCGACCAATGAATGGAAGGGATGAATGGAAGTGTGGTGTATACATATGATGGAATATTGTGTGGCTACAGAAAGGAAAATGACGTTGTGAGGCATGCAACGAGGTGAATGAATCTTGAGGACATTATGTTGCACGAAATAAGCCAGAAACAAAAGGACAAGTATTGTATGGTCTGTAATATTGTCTGTATATTAAAACTTCAACATCTGTGTACGACCAAAGGAAGAGATGTTTAAAAAAAAAAAAGTCTATGAAGCTGGGGTAAGGAGAATAGGGAATTACTGCTTAATGAGTGAGATTTTCTGTTTGAGGTGATGAAAAATTTTGGGTAATGGATGTTGGTAATGATAGCACAATATTGTGAATGTAACTAACATCACTGAAATTGTACACCTAAAGGTGGTTAAAATGGGAAATTCTGAGTTGTACATATGTTGCTACACTAAGAATTTTTAAAAATATTTTATAGACACACACAGAGATGATAAGATGGGGCAGCAAAGAAATGGTTTTTATCATTGGGAAGTTAGGGGAGGTAGGGAACAAAATCATAAAAATCTAGGAAGATTTTGTTTTCTAAAAAAAGGCTATGAAGCTAGTATATCAGTGAGAAAGGGGACTATTTTGTAATGGATTAAAAAGTATGGTTTTGTATTTAGAATTTCATATGTTTTAAAATGAGTCTTGGACACCTGGCAAGATGGCGGACTGGTGAGCTGTATGTTTTAGTTACTCCTCCAGGAAAGTAGGTAGAAAGCCAGGAACTGCGTGGACTGGACACCACAGAACAATCTGACTTTGGGCATACTTCATACAACACTCATGAAAACGTGGAACTGCTGAGATCAGCGAAATCTGTAAGTTTTTGTGGCCAGGGGACCCGCACCCCTCCCTGCCAGGCTCAGTCCCGTGGGAGGAGGGGCTGTCATCTCCGGGAAGGAGAAGGGAGAACTGCAGTGGCAGCCCTTATCGGAAACTCATTCTGCTGATCCAAACTCCAACCATAGATAGACTGAGACCAGACACCAGAGAATCTGAGAGTAGCCAGCCCAGCAGAGAGGAGACAGGCATAGAAAAAAACAACACGAAAAACTCCAAAATAAAAGCAGAGGATTTTTGGAGTTCTGGTGAACATAGAAAGGGGAAGGGCAGAGCTCAGGCCCTCAGGCTCATATGCAAATCCCGAAGAAAAGCTGATCTCTCTGCCCTGTGGACCTTTCCTTAATGGCCCTAATTGCTTTGTCTCTTAGCATTTCAATAACCCATTAGATCTCTGAGGAGGGCCTTTTTTTTTAAATCCTTTTTTCTTTTTCTAAAACAATTACTCTAAGAAGCCCAATAAAGAAAGCTTCAAAGACTTGTAATTTCGGCAGGTCAAGACAAGAGCAGAACTAAGAGAGCTCTGAGACAAAAGGCAATAATCCAGTGGCTGAGAAAATTCACTAAACACCACAACTTCCCAAGAAAAGGCGGGTATCTGCTCACAGCCATCATCCTGGTGGACAGGAAACACTCCTGCCCATCGCCAGCCCCATAGCCCAGAGCTGCCCTAGACAACCCAGTGTGACGGAAGCGCTTCAAATAACAGGCACACACCATAAAACTGGGTGTGGACATTAGCCTTCCCTGCAACCTCAGCTGATTGTCCCAGAGTTGGGAAGGTGGAGCAGTGTGAATTAACAAAGCCCCATTCAGCCATCATTTGAGCAGACTGGGAGCCTCCCTACACAGCCCAGCAGCCCAGAACTGCCCTGGGGGGACGGCACTCACCTGTGACATAGCACAGTCATCCCTCAACAGAGGACCCGGGGTGCACAGCCTGGAAGAGGGGCCCACTTGCAAGTCTCAGGAGCCATACGCCAATACCAAGGACTTGTGGGTCGGTGGCAGAGACAAACTGTGGCAGGACTGAACTGAAGGATTAGACTATTGCAGCAGCTTTAAAACTCTAGGATCACCAGGGAGATTTGATTATTAGAGCCACCCCCCTCCCTGACTGCCCAGAAACACGCCCCATAAACAGGGCAGGCAACACCAACTACACACGCAAGCTTGGTACACCAATTGGACCCCACAAGACTCACTCCCCCACTCACCAAAAAGGCTAAGCAGGGGAGAACTGGCTTGTGGAGAACACGTGGCTCGTGGACGCCACCTGCTGGTTAGTTAGAGAAAGTGTACTCCACGAAGCTGTAGATCTGATAAATTAGAGATACGGACTTCAATTGGTCTACAAATCCTAAAAGAACCCTATCAAGTTCAGCAAATGCCAAGAGGCCAAAAACAACAGAAAATTCTAAAGCATATGAAAAAACCAGACGATATGGATAACCCAAGCCCAAGCACCCAAATCAAAAGATCAGAAGAGACACAGCACCTAGAGCAGCTACTCAAAGAACTAAAGATGAACAATGAGACCATAGTACGGGATACAAAGGAGATCAAGAAGACCCTAGAAGAGCATAAAGAAGACATTGCAAGACTAAATAAAAAAATGGATGATCTTATGGAAGTTAAAGAAACTGTTAACCAAATTAAAAAGATTCCGGACACTCATAGTACAAGACTAGAGGAAGTTGAACAACGAATCAGTGACCTGGAAGATGACAGAATGGAAAATGAAAGCATAAAAGAAAGAATGGGGAAAAAAATTGAAAAAATCAAAATGGACTTCCGGGATATGATAGATAATATGAAACGTCCGAATATAAGACTCATTGGTGTTCCAGAAGGGGAAGAAAACGGTAAAGGTCTAGGAAAAGTATTCAAAGAAATTGTTGGGGAAAACTTCCCAAATCTTCTAAACAACATAAATACACAAATCATAAATGCTCAGCGAACTCCAAATAGAATAAATCCAAATAAACCCACTCCGAGACATATTCTGATCACACTGTCAAACACAGAAGAGAAGGAGCAAGTTCTGAAAGCAGCAAGAGAAAAGCAATTTACCACATACAAAGGAAACAGCATAAGGCTAAGTAGTGACTACTCAGCAGCCACCATGGAGGCGAGAAGGCAGTGGCACGATATATTTAAAATTCTGAGTGCGAAAAATTTCCAACCAAGAATACTTTATCCAGCAAAGCTCTCCTTCAAATTTGAGGGAGAGCTTAAATTTTTCACAGACAAACAAATGCTGAGAGAATTTGCTAACAAGAGACCTGCCCTACTGGAGATACTAAAAGGAGCCCTACAGACAGAGAAACAAAGAAAGGACAGAGAGACTTGGAGAAAGGTTCAGTGCTAAAGAGATTCGGTATGGGTACAATAAAGGATATTAATAGAGAGAGGGGAAAAATATGGCAAACATAAACCAAAGGATAAGATGGCTGATTCAAGAAATGCCTTCACGGTTATAACGTTGAATGTAAATGGATTAAACTCCCCAATTAAAAGATATAGATTCGCAGAATGGATCAAAAAAAATGAACCATCAATATGTTGCATACAAGAGACTCATCTTAGACACAGGGACACAAAGAAACTGAAAGTGAAAGGATGGAAAAAAATATTTCATGCAAGCTACAGCCAAAAGAAAGCAGGTGTAGCAATATTAATCTCAGATAAAATAGACTTCAAATGCAGGGATGTTTTGAGAGACAAAGAAGGCCACTACATACTAATAAAAGGGGCAATTCAACAAGAAGAAATAACAATCGTAAATGTCTATGCACCCAATCAAGGTGCCACAAAATACATGAGAGAAACACTGGCAAAACTAAAGGAAGCAATTGATGTTTCCACAATAATTGTGGGAGACTTCAGCACATCACTCTCTCCTGTAGATAGATCAACCAGACAGAAGACCAATAAGGAAATTGAAAACCTAAACAATCTGATAAATGAATTAGATTTAACAGACATATACAGGACATTACACCCCAAATCACCAGGATACACATACTTTTCTAGTGCTCATGGTACTTTCTCCAGAATAGATCATATGCTGGGACATAAAACAAGCCTCAATAAATTTAAAAAGATTGAAATTATTCAAAGCACATTCTCTGACCACAATGGAATACAATTAGAAGTCAATAACCATCAGAGACTTAGAAAATTCACAAATACCTGGAGGTTAAACAACACACTCCTAAACAATCAGTGGGTTAACGAAGAAATAGCAAGAGAAATTGCTAAATATATAGAGACGAATGAAAATGAGAACACAACATACCAAAACCTATGGGATGCAGCAAAAGCAGTGCTGAGGGGGAAATTTATAGCACTAAACGCATATATTAAAAAGGAAGAAAGACCCAAAATCAAAGAACTAATGGATCAACTGAAGAAGCTAGAAAATGAACAGCAAACCAATCCTAAACCAAGTAGAAGAAAAGAAATAACAAGGATTAAAGCAGAAGTAAATGACATAGAGAACAAAAAACAATAGAGAGGATAAATATCACCAAAAGCTTGTTCTTTGAGAAGATCAACAAGATTGACAAGCCCCTAGCTAGACTGACAAAATCAAAAAGAGAGAAGACCCATATAAACAAAATAATGAATGAAAAAGGTGACGTAACTGCAGATCCTGAAGAAATTAAAAAAATTATAAGAGTATACTATGAACAACTGTATGCCAACAAACTGGATAATGTAGAGGAAATGGACAATTTCCTGGAACCTAGACTGACCAGAGAAGAAATAGAAGACCTCAACCAACCCATCACAAGCAAAGAGATCCAATCAGTCATCAAAAATCTTCCCACAAATAAATGCCCAGGGCCAGATGGCTTCACAGGGGAATTCTACCAAACTTTCCAGAAAGAACTAACACCAATCTTACTCAAACTCTTTCAAAACATTGAAGAAAATGGAACACTACCTAACTCATTTTATGAAGCTAACATCAATCTAATACCCAAACCAGGCAAAGATGCTACAAAAAAGGAAAACTACCGGCCAATCTCCCTAATGAATATAGATGCAAAAATCCTCAACAAAATACTTGCAAATCGAATCCAAAGACACATTAAAAAAATCATACACCATGACCAAGTGGGGTTCATTCCAGGCATGCAAGGATGGTTCAACATAAGAAAATCAATCAATGTATTACAACACATTAACAAGTCAAAAGGGAAAAATCAATTGATCATCTCAATAGATGCTGAAAAAGCGTTTGACAAAATCCAACATCCCTTTTTGATAAAAACACTTCAAAAGGTAGGAATTGAAGGAAACTTCCTCAACATGATAAAGAGCATATATGAAAAACCCACAGCCAGCATAGTACTCAATGGTGAGAGACTGAAAGCCTTCCCTCTAAGATCAGGAACAAGACAAGGATGCCCACTGTCACCACTGTTATTCAACATTGTGCTGGAAGTGCTAGCCAGGGCAATCTGGGAAGACAAAGAAATAAAAGGCATCCAAATTGGAAAAGAAGAAGTAAAACTGTCATTGTTTGCAGATGATATGATCTTATATCTAGAAAACCCTGAGAAATCGACGATACAGCTACTAGAGCTAATAATCAAATTTAGCAAAGTAGCGGGATACAAGGTTAATGCACATAAGTCAGTAATGTTTCTATATGCTAGAAATGAACAAACTGAAGAGACACTCAAGAAAAAGATACCATTTTCAGTAGCAACTAAAAAAATCAAGTACCTAGGAATCAACTTAACCAAAGATGTAAAAGACCTATACAAAGAAAACTACATAACTGTACTAAAAGAAATAGAAGGGGACCTTAAAAGATGGAAAAATATTCCATGTTCATGGATAGGAAGACTAAATGTCATTAAGATGTCAATTCTACCCAAACTCATCTACAGATTCAATGCAATCCCAATCAAAATTCCAACAACCTACTTTGCAGACTTGGAAAAGCTAGTTATCAAATTTATTTGGAAAGGGAAGATGCCTCGAATTGCTAAAGACACTCTAAAAAAGAAAAACGAAGTGAGAGGACTTACACTCCCTGTCTTCGAAGCTTATTATAAAGCCACAGTTGCCAAAACAGCATGGTACTGGCAGAAAGATAGACATATAGATCAATGGAATCGAATTGAGAATTCAGAGAGAGACCCTCAGATCTATGGCCGACTGATCTTTGATAAGGCCCCCAAAGTCACTGAACTGAGTCATAATGGTCTTTTCAACAAATGGGGCTGGGAGAGTTGAATATCCATATCCAAAAGAATGAAAGAGGACCCCTACCTCACCCCCTACACAAAAATTAACTGAAAATGGACCAAAGATCTCAATATAAAAGAAAGTACCATAAAACTCCTAGAAGATAATGTAGGAAAACACTTTCAAGACCTTGTATTAGGTGGCCACTTCCTAGACTTTACACCCAAAGCACAAGCAACAAAAGAGAAAATAGATAAATGGGAACTCCTCAAGCTTAGAAGTTTCTGCACCTCAAAGGAATTTCTCAAAAAGGTAAAGAGGCAGCCAACTCAATGGGAAAAAGTTTTTGGAAACCATGTATCTGACAAAAGACTGATACCTTGCATATATAAAGAAATCCTACAACTCAATGACAATAGTACAGACAGCCCAATTATAAAATGGGCAAAAGATATGAAAAGACAGTTCTCTGAAGAGGAAATACAAATGGCCAAGAAACACATGGAAAAAATGTTCAGGTTCACTAGCTATTAGAGAGATGCAAATTAAGACCACAATGAGATACCATCTAACAACGATTAGAATGGCTGCCATTAAACAAACAGGAAACTACAAATGTTGGAGGGGATGTGGAGAAATTGGGACCCTTATTCATTGTTGGTGGGACTGTATAATGGTTCAGCCACTCTGGAAGTCAGTCTGGAAGTTTCTTAGAAAACTAGGTATAGAGTTACCATTTGATCCAGCGATTGCACTTCTCGGTATATACCCGGAAGGTCGGAAAGCAGTGACACGAACAGATATCTGCACGCCAATGTTCATAGCAGCATTATTCACAATTGCCAAGAGATGGAAACAACCCAAATGTCCTTCAACAGATGAGTGGATAAATAAAATGTGGTATATACACACGATGGAATACTACACGGCAGTAAGAAGGAACGACCTCGTGAAACATATGACAACATGGATGAACCTTGAAGACATAATGCTGAGCGAAATAAGCCAGGCACAAAAAGAGAAATATTATATGCTACCACTAATGTGAACTTTGAAAAATGTAAAACAAATGGTTTAGAATGTAGAATGTAGGGGAACTAGCAATAGAGAGCAATTAAGGAAGGGGGAACAATAATCCAAGAAGAACAGATAAGCTATTTAACGTTCTGGGGATGTCCAGGAATGACTATGGTCTGTTAATTTCTGATGGATATAGTAGGAACAAGTTCACAGAAATGTTGCTATATTAGGTAACTTTCTTGGGGTAAAGTAGGAACATGTTGGAAGTTAAGCAGTTATCTTAGGTTAGTTGTCTTTTTCTTACTCCCTTGTTATGGTCTCTTTGAAATGTTCTTTTATTGTATGTTTGTTTTCTTTTTAACTTTTTTTTCATACAGTTGATTTAAAAAAGAAGGGAAAGTTAAAAAAAAAAAAAAGAAAAACAAGGAAAAAAAGATGTAGTGCCCCCTTAAGGAGCCTGTGGAGAATGCAGGGATCTTTGCCTACCCCACCTCGATGGTTGCTAGCATGACCACAGACATAGGGGACTGGTGGTTTGATGGGTTGAGCCCTCTACCATAGGTTTTACCCTTGGGAAGATGGTTGCTGCAAAGGAGAGGCTAGGCCTCCCTATAATTGTGCCTAAGAGCCTCCTCCCGAATGCCTCTTTGTTGCTCAGATGTGGCCCTCTCTCTCTAGCTAAGCCAACTTGAAAGGTGAAATCACTGCCCTCCCCCCTACGTGGGATCAGACACCCAGGGGAGTGAATCTCCCTGGCAACGTGGAATATGACTCCCACGGAGGAATGTAGACCCGGCATCGTGGGACAGAGAACATCTTCTTGACCAGAAGGGGGATGTGAAAGGAAATGAAATAAGCTTCAGTAGCAGAGAGATTCCAAAAGGAGCCGAGAGGTCACTCTGGTGGGCACTCTTACGCACACTTTAGACAACCCTTTTTAGGTTCTAAAGAATTGGGGTAGCTGGTGGTAGATACCTGAAACTATCAAACTACAACCCAGAACCCATGAATCTTGAAGACAGTTGTATAAAAATGTAGCTTATGAGGGGTGACAATGGGATTGGGAAAGCCATAAGGACCACACTCCACTTTGTCTAGTTTATGGATGGATGAGTAGAAAAATAGGGGAAGGAAGCAAACAGACAAAGGTACCCAGTGTTCTTTTTTACTTCAATTGCTCTTTTTCACTGTAATTATTATTCTTGTTATTTTTGTATGTGTGCTAATGAAGGTGTCAGGGATTGATTTAGGTGATGAATGTACAACTATGTAATGGTACTGTGAACAATCGAAAGTGCGATTTGTTTTGTATGACTGCGCGGTATGTGAATATATCTCAATAAAATGAAGATTAAAAAAAAATAAAATAAAAATAAAATGAGTCTTACGATACATTGGGAAAGCCAGGTGCTTTTAATTTCAGCTGCATGCCTTCTCACTTGGTCTTTAAGGGATATTTGTTTTGCGTAATAGCTATACTATAAGGTTAAATTTCAGCTTGGTTTGTATAGAATCCAAAATTTACAAAACATAAATTTTTGTATATGTATGAATGTGGATACGTTTTTCTTCAGTCATCACATATTCCATAATTCATCTACATTTGGTCTAGGAATGCATTACAGACTTCAAAAATTTTTAGCACTAGTTTACTTTTGCCAAAGGAAAATTAAATATTTTAATTTTATTCTTCCTTTTAGTGCCCAGGGAATTTAGGACTGTATATCTAGTTGGGGCACTTAGAGTAGAATCTAGGTAATTTAATTGCTGGACTGGTAAAATGTTTTTTTATAAAAGAATTGTTATTGGGGAAATTTGGGGGAATACAGTTTCATGAGTTAACTTTGCCTTTTAAAAACTGACTATTGTTCATCATTTTTGAAGAAAAGAGAGTGAATACTTTCTTTTTTTTTGAAGTCACTTTTTTGCAAACTTCCTTTCAGTTGTGAAGTTATCCGGGATTGGAAGACAGGAGAATCTCTCTGTTATGCTTTTATTGAATTTGAAAAGGTATGTCATAACATAAATATATTGTTTGATATTTATTTTATCCTTATACAATATTAAAATGTGAAAATTGTAGAATTTCTTACAGCTTCTAATGTTTGAAAATAGTTTGCCCTTTCTTTAGGGACCCAAGAAAGATAACTTTACTTTTATTAAATAGGGGTTCAATTCAGCATCTGTTGATGTTCATAAATGTACCTTTACTTTAGGTTCAGACACAGTCTGCAGGAATGTGTCTTTAGAGCTTTTCAAGTTACAAGTAAAGTCCTTCACATTCTATTAATGATTTTCCGTGTTATGTAGGCAGAGAATGAAGTAAGAGAACTGAGCCATATGTTAAGATCAAGATATTAGTCCAAGCTCCAACCTTGACCAGCTAGTAAATGATATTTGGCAGTTTATTTAACCCTTCTTTCTAAGCCTTACCTTCCTTATAAATAAAACTTGAATATTGGATTAGATGGTACCTTCCAGATAAGTAATAATAATTATGTTGCTCAAATTTAAGCCGGGAATTATGCTTTTTTTTTTACCTGCATTTACTGGATTTCCACTTTACTCATCTTTAAAATGGAATTGCAGAGTTGTTTTAAGAATAAGCAGTAATGTATGTAAAGTGCCTAGCACAGTGTTCACACAAAGTAGATGTGAGAATAGGTACTGTCCTTTTCCTAATAAGCAAACTGAGACACATGGTGGGAATGTGACTTGTTCCAAATCATGCAGCTAGTGACTGTCACTGCTGAGATTTGAACTTAGATATGTCTGACTTTGTTGCATTGCTTTTAGCCATTATGCTATGCTATTTCTTTATGCAGCTTTGGACTGATGTGTGTCTCTTAGCAGCTTCTTCTAAATTATAGTTTATTTGAAAGCATTTATTGAACATCTGTTATATTTCAGGCACCATGGTAAGTCGTGGGGGCACAAGGTGAATAACGCAGGGTTGAGGAAGATAGACAAATAAGAGTGTATACATCTTGACAATGTCAGACATACCAGAAATACAGGGTACATTGGTATCAACAGAAAGGAGATCTCTTCCTTTGGTTGACTATGAAAGCTTTGTAGATTTGACAATGTCACTCCATCTTTGACACCATAGGATATATTATTTCTTTGCTCAAAAATATAATTTCATTTCATTTATAATATATAGACTAATGATTGTCTGTGTTTCTCAGTCTTCTGCAGCCATACTGTTTTTTAGGAATCTGTGGAGAATGCAGGGATATCTTAGGGATATTTTAGGAATCTGTAGTTCAGTTCAATCAGGTGATGATGAAGTCTATGAATTTTTTGTCATGTTTCAGTATTTCAGATGTTGAGTTGGATCCTTTGCAGCTTTTCTCTTCTCTTGAAAACCTGGTCAAGCTGTTATTCTGCTTCATATTTCTGATAGATGGTAGCTCTTTGTAAATCTTCATCAATGAGTGTATGTTTCAGTGAATGTATGTTTTGCATATTAGACAAGTTCTTTATGCTTTGGATAATTTGATCCCCAAATGTCTTCAAACTGAATACTAAAATACATACAGGAAATGTACAAATCATAAGTGAACAGCTTGATAAATTATCACAAAGTTAATACACTGTGAAATATGTTATGGTTAAACCACCACCCAGGTCAAGAAAAAAAAACATTATGGAAAAAAAAATTACCAGCATCCCAGGGACCCTCCTTGTGCCCCTTCCCATCATTTCCCTGTCAGTGTTACTTCTAACATCATAGATTAGCTTTGCCTAATTTTAAACTTAATATCTGCGGGTGACTGAGCTTGTACCTCGGCTTGCCAGGCCTGGGCCAGGGGACCTGATCACCCCCTGGGGAGGGTAGTAGGTACGGGCGTGAGTGCCCTCTGCAGCCCCCCCGAGCCTGGGGAGCGAGGTCAAGGCAGCTCCCTTTTCCTCACCCAAAATGCCACTGGCAGGGGAGGCTTGCCGGAGGAAACCGCCTTTCTCCCAACTGCCCTTTCCCCACTTCCTTATCTTACCCACTCACTCCCTGGTGCCAAGGCCACTCCTGCCACCGCCAGTGCGCATGCACCGTGGCCAGAACTACCCCCGCCCCGCTGCAACGGTTCCGGCGTTCTCTCAGAACCAATCCTAGCCCCTATCCCTTCAATATTGCCATTTAAGGCTGCTTCACCTCCTTTCCAGCCCTGCCCTTCTTACCAGCCTATATAACCTGTAATCACCCCTGAATAAATCTCTTTGGCGCATACTCCTACTGGATGAAGAGTGTCTTGTCCCTATCGCCGCCCTCCTTGCACGCCTCTCGCCGAGGACCCTGGCCACGTCCTCCGCCTCGCCCTCGCCTCCGGGAAAGAGCCCCCGCCGCCGGTACCCCTTGAGCAGCCCCGAGAGCTGAGGGCTCGGCTACCGGCCGCCTCTCCCCCTAGAAGTAGTAACCGCGACCGCAACTGGTGCCCCGTGTGAGGAACGTCTCCACACAACAGTTCAGCAGGTCGATCGCTCGCCCGGACGCCTCTCCAGCTTCCCGTTTCCTCGCCTGCAAGGTAGGGCCGCCTCTCCTTCGCCGCTTCTGGAGCCGTGGGAGGTTCCCTGCTCCGAAGCCGCTCATCCCTTCCCCCACGCTCTCTTCATCCAGTAGGAACTCCTCCCTTCCCCTACGCTCTCTTCGTCCTCTTGTATGCGCACTTCTATGACCCCCGTTCCTCCTAACACTCTCCCTCTTCCCCTACATTACTTTGCTGTAGTTCTTTGTATTTTTATTTCCTCATTTGGTGCCGTGTGCCTCTTTGCAACCGCCCCCCCGACTGCTCTCGTTGCCAAAGGGCACTGCTTTCTGCTCTCGCCGTCTCCTTCGGCCTTGCGGCCACAGCTTATCTCATTCTCTCTGCTCGGTAAACAACTCCTCCTCCTCCTCCCTGCCAGCCGGCCGGCCCGGCTCGGGAGTAACCCCCCCTCCTCCCCCCTCAGCTATGGGTAATCGTATATCTACATGTCAGGCACCTCAAGTTCGTGCTCTAGCGGGTCTCCTAGATACGCATCGCTGCAAAGTGTCTGTCCGGCAGCTGCAGGTGTACTGGGACCTCCTGCTGCCTTTTAACCCATGGCTCACCACTTGCCATCTTTGGGACCCTGTTACTTATGATCGTCTTATTGATCGAGTCACTAATGCCATGGAACATGAGAGCAAGCGCTTCCCTCCCGGCTTGCTCCCCACCTTGATAACCATCCGCTCCTGCCTTCAAGGCTCCCTCCCCCCTAATCGAGGCCTCATTAAATCCAAGGAGGCCCTATCAACCCAGCCAACAGATTCAGATAGCGATACTAATTCAAATCATGACTCAGACACGGAGTCTTTAGTCGAGCAGATTAACAACGCGCTCGAGGTGACTCCCAAAAAGCAAAATAACACTGCGCCACGCCAAGATGGCGAACTTCCTCCTTCTTCTTCCATCGAGGGGAGGAAATGCTCCGGCGATGACATCAGCCCTAAGCTGGGCCGGAAACCACATACGCTTTACCCAGCCCTTTCACAGGGCGGAGCTAGTCCACCATCTTATGCCTTGGGCCCCACCCTTTCACAGGGCGGGGCTGATCCACCATCTTGTGTCTTAGCCACGCCCACCGCGCCGCCATCTTGCGACGCTTGGGGCCTCCCACTTCCGCTTCCCCCTTCGGCGAGCTCCCCCTCGGAGCCGCTACCGGCAGCTGCCGCCGCTCCTTCCACCCCACCGACTAACAACCCCTGGCTGCCTTCTACACCTCAAGGCAACCCTTGGGGCAACACTCCCCCTACACCCACTCCCGCGCCAAGCCCTCTGCAAGCGCGTCCTCCTTTCTCTCGTGCTTTTCGCTGCTTTCCTCTTAACCTTGCCCCCACCCCACAGAAACCGTATGACTGGTATCCCATTGACTCAGATACTATCAAGCAGCTTCGCAGGGCCGTCAAGGAGGACGGGTTAGGTAGCCCATACGCTTCCCAAATACTGCAGGATCTCGGCATGGACTATTGCATCCCCCAAGACTGGGCCTCGCTTGCCCGTTCCATTCTTAACCCCGGTCAGTTTGTTGACTGGCGTGCTCACTTCCAGGCAGAAGCAGCTCAACAAAGTGAGCAAGACGCAGCCCTTGGAGTCTATCATCCCCCCCGAAGCCTATTTGGGCACTGGAGCATTTCTAAATGCGTCTGCTTATATTAATGCACCTGCCACCTTGTGGCCTATCCTTTGGGGAATCGCCTTACAAGCATTTGCCAACTGCTCTGCCTGTCGGCCTAATAAATTCACCAAGCTCTTCCAGGAGCCGAGTAAGCCTTTCGCCACCTTTGTCTCCAGAGTCGAAGAAACCTGCGCTCAAAAGGTAAGTGATCCCCAGGCCCAATATTACATGTGCCCATCCTCAAATCCTGGAAAATCGTACTGTAATTCCCCCAACAAGTACTACTGTGCATACTGGGGGTGTGAAACATTAGCCACTAATTGGAAGCCTCCTGTTCCTAATCATTACCTTACCTTAAAATGGGCCCCTACACGGTGCAAACTCCCTACTGTTAACTGGCTCGGCCAAGAAAGTGAGGGATCCTGCACACATCTTAATCTTACAGTGCAGCTCCCCACTAATCCCTCCTGGTTACTCAGTCAAACTTGAGGCTTCAAAATCTATGAGAAAGGAACCGACCGAGGATCACTTATTGTAATAAAAAAGGAGGCTGTAAGCCAACCATACCAAAATACTGCTTTAAAAACACCCTCTGGCATAAGTCCCAACAAGGTCATTAACCCTCTTTTTCCACAGCCCTCCAGCCGCACCTTAGCTCCGGCTAAACGTACTTCAACTACATCTCAAACACCACCACCCCAGCTTCCTTTGCCCCCTTCTCGTTATTCTTCTCCCCTCCTCAGCCTCATCCAAGCCGCCTTTGCTTCAGTAAACTCCTCCAACCCCAATTTTACCTCATCCTGCTGGCTCTGCCTCTCCACCTCTTCCTCTCTATACGAGCCCGTTGCCTCCAATCTCTCCTTTTCAGAAAGCACAGAAAACAGCCCCTTGGAATGCAATTGGAATACCTCTGCCGTCCCCCTGACCTTCCATTCAGTCTCCTATACGGGAAAGTGCGTCCGCCCTCGCTCCAGTAACTCTCCCGACCTCACTGCCTGTGCCAGCTATTCATCTCCCAGCAGCTCTGCAAAATTTCTCATTCCTCATAACTCCTCCCAATGGCTCTGCTCCTCTACAGGACTTACCCCATGTCTCAGCACGAATGTCATCAATGAATATAAAGAAACTTGCCTCCTAATTGTCCTTATCCCTAGGGTCTTATACCACAGCGAAGAAGACTTCTTCCTCCGTCTGGAAAAAACTGCAGCTCCTGCCCTTCTGCAAAAGCGAGAGCCCATCACCGTCCTTACAATTGCCTCCCTCCTAGGTCTTGCCGGCGCTGGCACCGGAATCGCTGCACTAGCCAGTCAAGGCTCCGCCCTAACTCACCTCAGGGCGGCTGTTGACGAGGACATTCATCACTTACAAAACGCTATTCACCATCTAAAAAATTCTGTCAATTCCCTCTCTGAGGTAGTGCTCCAAAACCGCCGAGGTCTTGACCTTCTCCTCCTCAAAGAAGGAGGCCTCTGCGCCGCCCTAGGAGAAGAGTGCTATGTTTATGCCAATTCCACAGGTCTCGTCGAGGACAGCCTGAAAAAGAGTCCGAGAGGGACTGGAAAAGCGTAAAAGAGATCGTGAAGCCACCAGTTATTGGTCCAGTTTTTTCACTCCCATTCTCCCATACATCCTTCCTTTTCTTGGCCCCTTATTAATAATTATTCTAGCTCTCATCTTAGGACCCTGCCTCATCCGCAAAATTGTCCAGCTTGTAAGAAAACAAACGGATGCCATTTTTTCCTCGTTCGTGCAAATCCAGTATCAGCGACTCGCCGCCTCTGACGCCCCCCACTCCAAGATGACAGCCAACCCTCCGCGACCTCAACGCCACCGGTCAACTCGCCAACCGCGAGGCCCTTCTCAATCACCTGAACATCGCTCTCGCCTCGAGTTCCAGCTTCTCTAAACCCCTGAACTTTAAACCCCTCACCTTCGCCCAGCCCGCTGCAGCGAAGCCATTGTCAAGCGCCCGGGCACCACACCAACACTGAGTTCCAGCCTCGCTGAGCCACCGTCAACCCCTTTTTCCCTTCCCTAACCTCCCCCTTCCCTCACCCTTAGTGAGCCTCTCCGGTAAAGCCTCTTCCTCTAATTAGAAAAGAAAGGGGAATTGCGGGTGACTGAGCTTGTACCTCGGCTTGCCAGGCCTGGGCCAGGGGACCTGATCACCCCCTGGGGAGGGTAGTAGGTACGGGCGTGAGTGCCCTCTGCAGCCCCCCCGAGCCTGGGGAGCGAGGTCAAGGCAGCTCCCTTTTCCTCACCCAAAATGCCACTGGCAGGGGAGGCTTGCCGGAGGAAACCGCCTTTCTCCCAACTGCCCTTTCCCCACTTCCTTATCTTACCCACTCACTCCCTGGTGCCAAGGCCACTCCTGCCACCGCCAGTGCGCATGCACCGTGGCCAGAACTACCCCCGCCCCGCTGCAACGGTTCCGGCGTTCTCTCAGAACCAATCCTAGCCCCTATCCCTTCAATATTGCCATTTAAGGCTGCTTCACCTCCTTTCCAGCCCTGCCCTTCTTACCAGCCTATATAACCTGTAATCACCCCTGAATAAATCTCTTTGGCGCATACTCCTACTGGATGAAGAGTGTCTTGTCCCTATCGCCGCCCTCCTTGCACGCCTCTCGCCGAGGACCCTGGCCACGTCCTCCGCCTCGCCCTCGCCTCCGGGAAAGAGCCCCCGCCGCCGGTACCCCTTGAGCAGCCCCGAGAGCTGAGGGCTCGGCTACCGGCCGCCTCTCCCCCTAGAAGTAGTAACCGCGACCGCAAATATCAAAGGAAATACAGCTTGTGTTCTCTTGTGTCTTGCTTCTTTTGTGTGATACTGTATTTGTAAGATTTATACATGTTATTGCATATAGCTTTTATTAATTTTTTTTTGTTAATTTTCACTGACACACAGTATTTCATTGCATGCATGTAAAAAAATATATATTTCCATTCCACTGTCTTGGACATTGGATCCTTTCCAATTTTTGGCTATTATGAATGGTGCTCCTATACAGTATTTTTGTACAAAGTCTTCTGCTATACATATGTGCTCATTTCTGTTGTGTATTTACATAGGAGTGCATTGCTGGGTCAGAGGATAGGTGTAGCATTAGTAGATAATTCCAGTCAGCTTTCCAAGTGACTATACTAATTTCTCTTCCACTAGCCTGTGTGGAATGGAGTCCCTGTTGTTCCACTGCCCTACTGACTCTTGGTCTCACCAGTGATTTTAATTTTATCCACCCAGGTGGGTGTGTAGTGATATCTGATTGTGGTTTTATTTTTCATTTCCCTGGTTGAACTCCCTTTCCTATGCTTATTGCCACTCGGGTGTCCTTTTTTTTTTCATGAAGTACTTGTCCAAGACTTGCCTGTTTTTTTTTGTTTGTTTGTTTGTTTGTTTTAAATTGGATTTTCTGTCACTTTTTAATTTGTAGGAATTCTTTGTATTTTCCAGATGGAAGCTCTTTTTTGGTGATAGGTGTTGTGCATACCTTCTGCTCTGGGGATTGCCTTTTCACTGTTTTCATGGCATCTTTTGATAAACAGAGATTTCTAATTTTAATTTAGTTCATTGTGTCAATATCTTTCTTCCATTTTATGATCTGTTTAAAAAATCTTTGCCTGCCCCAAGCTCATGAAGATATTCTTCTGAGCTATTTTCTAGGAACTTTGTTTTTCACCTTTCACATTTTAGATCCACAATGTTAAGTTTTGTGTATTATGTACATTAAGTTTTTCCTTGCCTTGGGCAGCCACATGACCCAGCACCATTTATTGAAAAAGTTGTTCTATTCTCACTGTTCCGTAAAGCCACCTCTGTCAGAAATCAAGTGTCCATACATGTGTGAAATCTGTTTGTGTGTGCCCATCCATTACACTATCTATCCTTGTACCCTGGTCACATTGTGTTAGTTACTATAGCTTTATCATGTCTTGTTATATGGTAGAGAGTCCTCCAACTTTGTTGTTGTTCTTGAAGATTGTCTTGGCTTTTCTTGGTCTCCCCATTTCCATGTAAATTTTTTTAATGTAATTTTATTGGGATGTATTCACACAGCATAGAAACCATCTGAAGTATACAGTCACTGGTTTACAATATCATCACATAGTTGTGCATACAGCCCCATGATCAAATTTAGAACATTTTCATTATTGCAGAAAAGAAGTAAAAATAAAAAAGAAAAACCTAATCCTCCCATACTCCTTATCACTGCACATTATTGACCAATTGTATTGATGTGGTACATTTGTTACTGTTAATGAAAGAATATTAAAATATTACTGTTAACTATAGTCAGTAGTTTGCAATAGGTACATTTTTTCCATATACCCCTCTATTGTTTAAACTCCTTATAATAGTGTTGTATATGTGTTCTAGTTCATGAAAGAGCTTTTTTGTATTTGTGCAGTTAATCATGGACATTGTCCACCATAAGATTCACTGTATTATACATTCCCATGTTTAACCTCCAACTTTTCTTGTGGTGGCATACATGACTGTAAACGTCCCCTTTCCTCCACACTTGCACACCATTCAGTACTGTTAATTATCTCATAATAACATGCTACCATCACCTCTGTCCATTTCCGAACGTTTAAGTTCACCCTAGTTAAACATTCTGCACATATTAAGCAACCGCTCCCCATTCTTTAGCCTCATTCTTTATCCTGGTAACCTATAGTCTATATTTTATGTCTGTGAGTATACATATTATAATTAGTTCATATCAGTGAGATCATACAATATTTGTCCTTTTGTGTTTGACTTATTTCACTTAATTAATAATGTCCTCAAGGTTCATCCATGTTGTCCTTCTTACTGCTGAATAATATTCCATTGTTTATATATACCACATTTTGTTTATCCATTCATCTGTTGATGGGTACTTGAGTTGTTTCCATCTTGAACATTGGTTTGCAAATGTCTTTTCGCATCCCTGCTTTCAGATCTTCCATGTATACCCTTAGTGGTGAGATTGCTGGGTCGTAAGGCACCTTAATACTTAGCTTTCTGAGGAACCACCAAACTGTCCTCCACAGCGGCTTTACCATTTTATATTCCCACCAGCAGTAAATATGTGTTCCAATTTCTCCACATCCTCTCCAACACTTGTAGTTGCCTGTTTAATACCAGTCATTCTAGTTGGTGTGAAATGATATTGTGGTTTTGATTTATATTTCCCTAATAGCTAGTGAAGCTGAGCATCTTTTCATGTGCCTCTTAGCTATCTGTATTCCCTCTGGAGAAATGTCTATTCAGGTCCTTTGCCCATTTTTAAAATTCAGTTTTATTGAGATATATTCACATACCATACGTTCTTCCACAGTGTACAATCAGTTGTTCACAGTGCATTCATCACCACAATCAATTTTTGAACATTTTCATTGCCTCAAAAAAAATAAATAAAAATAAGAATAAAAATAAAAGTAAAAGGAACACCCAAAACATTTCATCCCCTGCATCCCTCTCCATTATTCATTTAATTTTTGTTCCCATTTTTTTACTCATCTGTCCATATACTGGATAAAGGGAGTGTAAGCCACAAAGTTTTCACAAGCACATGGTCACACAGCATAAGCTATAAGTTATACAGTTGTCTTCAAGAATCAAGGCTACTGGGTTGCAATTCAACAGTTTCAGGTATTTCCTTCTAGCTATTCCAATACACTAAAAATGGATATCTATAGAGTGTATACGAATACCCTCCAGAGTGACCTCTCAACTCAATTTGAAATATCTCAGCCACTGAAACTTTATTTTGTTTCATCTCTCTTCCGTCTTTTGGTCCAGAAGGCTTTCTCAATCCCACGATGCCAGGTCCAGGCTCATCCCTGAGAGTTAGGTCGCACGTTGCCAGGGAGATTTAAAAACCCCTGGGAGTCATGTCCCACGTTAGGGGGAAGGGCAGTGAGTTTACCTGCCGAGTTGGCTTAAAGAGAGAGAGGGCCACACCTGGGTGACAAAACATTTCTCTGTGGGTGACTCTTAGGCACAATTATAAGTAGACTCAGCCTCTCCTTTGCAGTAACAAGCTTCATAAGGACAAGCCCCAAGGTTGAGGGCTTGGCCTTCTAAATTAGTAGCCCTCGATGCTTGTGAGAATATCAGTAATTTCCCAGGTGGGGAAGTTTTAATATTTCCATATTTTGCCCCAGTCCCTCAAGGGGGCTTTGCAAATAAGTTTTTATTTACTACCCAAATTATTTTGCTTTGCCCATTTTTTTTAATCATTGCTTTTATTTAATCTTTACTGTGAATTTTGAATAAAAATGCAGAACACAATCTAAGTTAATACATAGAAAAATAAAATTTTGGCAAAACAAAAACTGTTTTTAGGGAAATTAAACGGTACATTAGTATTTTCCTTATGTACTTAGTGAAATATGTTACAGATATTACATTCTAAGAAGTCAGTTTCATGGTTATAAAAAAACTTAATTTAATGAAATTTACAGTGCATATCGAAAGCATGATACAAATGGAAATTTAAGTTTCTGTATTAGTAAGGAAGCCCAATTTACTAAAAGTAGCATTAATATCATTCACATTAGATTTTAATTTGTTATATATCTTTATAGTTCAGGAAATGCCCTTAATGTAGAACAAAAAGTATTACTTATTTAAGACAAAAATAACTTGGTTTATGTAAAGTGGGGGTGGGGGGGAGAACCCAGATATTTCTATATGCTTATTTAATTTAGATACATAGAGTTTTCATGAATTTAAGAGGAATGGAAATATTTAAACACTAATATAAAAGCATGAGTTTCATATTTGAGTGTTCAAATGGTTATGTAATTCTTCAATCCATCTGGTTTCATAAAACCAAAATGTTGACTTTGCCCATTTTTTAATTGGGTTGCTTGTCTTTTTACTTTTAAGTTGTTGGATAACAAATCCTTATCAGATATGTAGTTTCCAAATATTTTCTCCCATTGAGTTAGTTGCCTTTTTGACAGAGTCCTTTGAAGCACTGATAAAAATTGATAAAAGTTGGTTCGATTTTTTTAAATTCAGTTTTATTGAGATATATTCACATACCATGCAGTCATACAAAGCATACAATCAGTTGTTCACAGTACCATTATATAGTTGTGTTCATCACCAAAATTAATTTTTGAACATTTTCATTACCACACACACACAAAAATAATAAGAATAAAAATTAAAGTGAAAAAGAACAATTAAAGTAAGAATGAACACTGGGTGCCTTTTTTATTTTTTTTGCCCCCATTTTTCTACTCATCCATCCATATACTGGACAAAGGGGAGTGTGGTCCATATGGCTTTCCCAATCACATTGTCACCCCTCATAAGCTACATTTTGAGGAGTTCCCATTTATCTGATTTTCCTTTCATTTTTTGTTCTTTGGGTGTAAAGTCTAAGAAACTACCGCCTGGCACTAGATCTTGAAGATGTTTCCCTGCATTTTCTTCTAGGAATTTTATGGTACTGTTTCTTATATTTAGGTCTTTGATCCATTTTGAGTTAATTTTTGAATAGAGTGTGAGGTAGTGGTCCCCTTTCATTCTTTTGACTATGGATATCCAGTTATCCCAACACCATTTATTGAAGAGAGTGTTCTGTCCCAGTTGAGTGGTCTTGGGAACCTTATCAAAAATCAATTTGCCATAGATCTGAGGGTCTATTTCTGAGCTCTCAATTAAGTTCCATTGATCAATAACGTCTATCTTTATGCCAGTACCATGCCTTTTTAACCACTATGGCTCTAGAATATGTTTTAAAGTCACTAAGCATGATATCTCCCACTTCATTCTTCTTTTACAAGATGTTTTTGGCTATTCGAGGCTCCTTACCCTTCCAAATAAAATTGATAAAAGTTGGTCCGTGTAAATTTTTGAATCAGCTTGTCAGTTTTGAAGAGATTTCTTAATTGCTGTTCTTTGGTAAGTAAGTTTAGTGTTTGCAAATGTTATACTTCTGAAAAAATTATCTGAGAACATTGTCTTTGGGAGAAATGGCACAGTGATGATGTTTTGCTTGCCTAATTATAGTCAACCGGTTTGTTTCATCAAACATATATTGATTGCCTACCATGTGCCAGATGATGTTCTAAATGATGTAGATACAAAGATGAGTAGAGCTTTCTCTATCTTCATGGAGTTTATAATCCATTTAATTCTTGACACACATGGTAAATAAATACCATTGTAACTAGTTCATTTATCAACCTGTCTTTAAATTGGCTGTAGTGAGTGGTGAGCAGAGTAAAACCTTAAGTTACCAGGAATATAGAAGGAAATTGATCAGTGCCAGGTTGAAATGTATCACTTCTAGTCTTTAGAGGTCAGAAATGGAGATTTAGGCTTTGTGAAAAACTAACAGGAGGGGTACTCATGTGGCACAGATCTTGGTATCACAGGTCTACAATCTGTTACTCAAAATCCTTGAGAATAGCTCTTTCAGAATTTAGAATTTTTCTCTATATGTGCAAGTATGTACACACAATACATACTGGTGATTATATATAATACCCTCAACAGGGTCTGGGTCAGCATTCCATAATCAATCGCAAAAATATTTCTGTAATTAAATGAATGAATATTCATACTAAGTGGAATAAATCCAGGCCATAACTTCCCATTAGGTCAGGTTTTGCTGCCAAACTAATTTTGACACCAAACTTATAAAAACGACTATATTTTCGGGATCTTTGTAGGTTTTAGAATTCCGTAGAAAGGATCAAGGGCTCGTATAACTCACTTGGTAGGTAAGTGTGCGTACGTTCGCTGCAGTCACACTGCCTTGGTTCAGATGCTGCCTGTTATCCTTGCCATCTGTGTGAGCTTTGTCAGCTTCTATATCTCTCTAAACCTCTGTTTTCTTGTCAGGAAAATGGAGACCGTAATATTTAGTAGCTCTTAGGATTGTTATCAGAGATAATTGACATAATTAGATGCAAAGCATTTAACAGCATCTGGCACATAATAAGCATTCAAACATTAGTTTTAGTAGCAACAGATTTTTTGTGTTTTGGGCATTTGTTCTAGCTACAGAAATCTTTTCCATAAATATTTATGCTTAAGTTTTTTAATTATCATCAGGAAGAAGATTGTGAGAAAGCCTTCTTCAAAATGGACAATGTACTTATAGATGACAGAAGAATCCATGTGGATTTTAGCCAGTCTGTTGCAAAGGTTAAGTGGAAAGGAAAAGGTATGTTGGCTTATCTTCCTTGTTTCTGTTCTGTTTTACATGCTTTTTTTGGATTAATTTTTTTCCTTTTAACATTTTTATTTATTTCCCATGATTTTTGTGAACTCTTTTTTTCTTTTTCTTTTTCTTTTTTTCTTTTAATAAGGAAGAATTAGAAAACACTATTCAGCAGTGAAGTGTTGTGTTGCTTGGTAGGTTGTGTTATGTAATGGGAGTTTAGAGGAGTCTCAGATCTCAAACTCTGTTGTGTTATGTAATGGGAGTTTAGAGGAGTCTCAGATCTCAAACTCTGATTCCCATCCCAGTTTTCCATTGAACTTGATGTTTTCATAGACTTAACAGTTCTATGTCAACACCTTGTTATTTTCCAGTGAATATATTCAGTATGTAATTTAGGATTTGAAGTTTGGTGTTGTAATATTCACATATGTCATTAGATGGCAGCATATGGCTGTTTAGCAATATGGGTATCTTGTTTTCAGTTAAATTAACAATGGAGAAAAAAATAAGATTCTTTTGTTCTTGTCTCAGCCTTTGTCATGTATAAAATCACTCTATTATACCTCATATAAAGTAATTAGTTGTTGATTAATTAGGTGATTTTTCTTACCAAGTTCTTTTTTATTTTCTTAATAAATAGGTGGGAAATATACCAAGAGTGATTTCAAGGAGTATGAAAAGGAACAGGATAAGCCATCTAATTTGGTTCTGAAAGATAAAGCAAAGCCCAAACAGGAGTATCCTTAACAAGAACCGGTTAATCAGCATGTATTGACCATCCTTTGTTTAGAGTACTATGTGACATATCATAAAGCATCACAAAGGACTGAAGACAAGGGTCCTGTTCCAGATTGTTTGGGAAGAAATTATTTAGTTTATCATTATCTCTTTTTAATGTCTTACATATGCTCTAGTTTTATTATATACCCTATTGTATGGAGAAAGTTATGGTTGAAAGAAATCTTTAACCTAATCCTTTTACCTTCCTACTCTTGTGTTAAAATAGATGAGCACTTATTCTCAAAAGATCTAGAGGTAAGATTTGTATTTTCTATACATAATTATAATGCTTTAAATTCCTCATGGTCAGAATTTTATAGCTAAACTAAATCCCTGGGCTAACCCTCCTCTTATGTTTAATTTCCTTGGAGATGGAGAATATCCAAATCACAAAATCATGTAGTTCTCTTACGATACTAAGTTGCTTCTTTATGTATAGTACTTTGTCAGTAGTCTAGCAACAAATATTTATTGGCTCTTATTGGGTGCAGTGTTGACTTTTATAGGATTGAAAAGAAATCCACTGACTTGACCATTAGTTCAGATTCTTCAGAATTTTAGGTTGAGACAGTTAGAAGCAATGCTGTTAATATCATGTCATTTTAAGTTTGTTCACTGATATTCTAATTATAAATCTATCACTCTACATATTGCAAAGGTTATTTCTTTTGTGATTCTTTATTGTAAATGGTTTCTTTGTTTCCTAGTTTCTGTTGGTATTTCAGGGATTCTCTTTTCCCATACTATGTAGACATTTCTTGTCCAAATATTCATCAAGGAGAGATGACTATCAGGTCGACCTGTTATATATTCATTTTTAAAATATGTTGATTTCTATAATGCAGAAAGCATAGTGAGGTATTGCAGCTGAATAACATCTGGAACATATGGATATAATCAGCATGAGGGTGGGTTTTTCATGCCATACAGACCAAAAGAAAAGCTAATATTTGGTCTGAAAAGGTGTATTTACCAAATATTTGAAATTAGATTTAGGCTTTGCCAGTAGGAGCTGCAGCTGGAAGCAGGGGAGGCTGGGGGACAAATAGAAGGAAGTACAGTTGTACAGCAGAAAGTAGACTGGGGCTTCTTTTCCCTCTCAGAGGTACTTCAGGCTGAAAAGAAAGAATAAATAGTGTTAAAATGTTTGAAATTCAAGGTGATAGATTGCTAAGAGTTAAGAAAGGAAACTGGGGGTGTTTGAGAATACATATCTAATCCAGTGCTGTCAAATAGAACTTTATGTGATGATGGAAATGTTTTGTATTTCTGCTGTCCAGTATGGCTGCTGATCACATGTGACTATTGAGAATGTGAAATTGTCTGAGGGGCTGAATTTTACAATTAATTTAATTTAGATTAAGTTTAAATTTAAACAGCCACATGTAGCTAGTGGTCCTATATTGAACAGCACAGCTTTAGTCTTTTGCAATTGATGGAGAAGACAAACATGATCTGGTGCAAACCACTGTTAATCACTATCAAACAGAATATTGAACAGGAAAGAGGAAATTCATGAGTCTGACCTACAGGGATAGTCTTTATGTTCTTAGTAATTGAATTGATAAGGTTCTTTTTAGTGAGGAGCGTATACTTTCAGGTAGAAAAAGAGAGGGACCATGCAAGTGTAAGATACATATATTTACACACACGTATATTTATATTACTTATGACAAAGGAAGGGGATTCAGAAGATAATCTCAGTGCAGGTAAGTTGTCTTTAGTGAATTAAGAAGACTTGGTTGGGATGAACTTAGTCGGCTGAGAGAAAGAGAAATTGCTGTGAAGATAGGTCATCAAAGAAGGTTGAAAAATAGAAGTAGAAAAGAGGAAAGTTTAATATCACCAGACTGGACCTTGGAGAAGAAAGTCAGTAGGATCACAAATGTGTGTTTTATTCAAAGAATTTTGGAGAGATATCTTTCTTGTAAAAGTGTTGATTGTAGGGGTGAGTGGAAGATAATAGATTTGTGAGCAAGGAAGAGATGTGTGTCTTGGTGATATAAAAGGTAATCAACAAATACTTACTTATTATCTGTTACGAACCCAATTCAGCAGTGTAAGATACTCAGCCCCTGCCTTCTTGGAGCTTACATTATATTCTTGGAGTGGGGAGGGAGTTAGGAAGAGCAGACATTAAATAATTACCATTAATTAAATATATCTGGAGTGTTGCAGAGAATACATGGTGACGGGGGAGCTTATAACAGAAGGGGAGGGGTCAGGGAAGACCCTCAAATAACACTAAAAGAATTGACACTGAAGATGTAGCCTGATTATGGGGGAGGGAGGGCTGAGGTGAGATGCTATTTCCTCTAACTATGATCCATCATTTAAAAAATGCAGTTTATGTCTTGACCCAGTAACAATCACAATATAATCATTCTCTCTTATATACACATAACTGAAACAAAAATATCATAAAATAATAATTTTGTTAAACAATATTTTTAAAAATTCCATTCTATATTATATTTTTAAATACTGGTTGTGACCACAAAGTAGATTTTTTAAAATTCAGTTTTATTGTGATATTTTCACATTCCCTGCAGTCATCCACAGCTTATAATCAGTTGTTCACAGTACCATCATATAGTTGTGCAATTCATCACCAAAATCAATTTTTGAACATTTTCATTACTCCAAAAAAATTATAAAAAAAAATTAGAAATAAAAATACTAGTAAGAAGAACACACAAAGCATCCCATCCCTCATTCCCCCTATTATCCATTTACATTTTGTTCCCATTTTTCTACTCATCTGTCCATATACTGGATAAAAGGGAGAGTGAGCCACAAGGTTTTCACAATTGTACAGTCACACCATGTAAGCTACATAGTATACAATCATCTTCAAGAATCAAGGCTACTGGGTTGCAGTTCAACAGTATTTCCTTCTAGTTATTCCAATACACTAAAAACTAAAAAGGGGTATCTGTATAGTACATATGAATACCCTCCAGAGTGACCTCTCGACTGTTTGAAACCTCTCAGCCACTGAAACTTTTGTTTCATTTCTCTTCCCCCTTTTGGTCCAGCAGCCTTTCTCAATCCCATGATACCGGGTCCATGTTCATCCCTGGAGTCATGTGCCACCTTGCCAAGGAGATTTACATCCCTGGGAGTCTTGTCCAGTACAACGAGTTGGCTCAGAGAAAGAGGCCACTTCTGGGTAACAAAAGAGGTTCTCTGGGGGTGACTCTTAGCACAGTTATAAGTAGGCTTTAGCCTCCCCTTTGCAGTAACAAGCTTCATAGGGGCAAGTCCCAAGATTGAGGGCTCAGCCTTCTAAATTTGTAATCCCCAATGCTTGTGAGAATATCAGTAATTCCCCAAGTGGGGAACCACAAAGTGGATTTTGCACCCCATTGATGGGCTACAGTCATCAGCTTGAACAACACTGATCTGAAGCATTTTGGACAAAGGGGGAGCAGCACACGCAGAACCCCAGGAAGATGAGATCATAGGCAAGTGCTATTGAATTTGTGTCTGAAAAAGGGGGAAGCGCCAGAAGAGTCTATGGAAATAAGTAATAGGAGAAAAGAAGTTGGAGATAATGGTGAAATAATAGGATAGTGCAGATGACTAGCCATCTTTCACCATCTTATGAAGAGCTAGAGGGACAATGTTTTCCTAACTGATTTTAGGTAGAAGTGAGGCGTCCCTGAGGCAAGGGCATTGTGAAAGCAGACAGGAGCCTCTAGCCCTGAGGGAGTGCTGGCCTTTTGCTCCAATTCCCACATGCAGTAGGAGAGCTCTGCATGTGGGATTTCTCCTGCGCTTTCTACTGAAAACCACTATTCTGGCCTGTCAGCCTTCCTCAAAATCCATTCAGTTAAGATTATTTTCAGCAGAGGTTGTAATAGTTTTACATTTTCTCTTATTCTGAGGCATTATAATATATTAGAGAAAATGCTTATCTCTGAATTAAAACATATTATTAAAATTTTATAAATATTTATGTGAAATTAAAAAAAAATCCACTCAGAAGCTGAGACACACAATGAGGTGAATGGATCCTGTACACAGTATTTGAGTGAAGTACTCCAGAAATATAGGCAAACACTATAATGCCTCACCAGCATGGACTAACTACAATGTGTAAACTCAGAATTGAATCTTAGATCATAGCCTAACATGGAAATGATTATTGTAATGGTCCCTAGATTGTAAGTGCTTATAGCAGTCAACTCTATTCCTGAATTGTAATGCCTATCTCTGAACTTTGAGATGCTGATCCCTTAGTGTATAACCTGATTGGTCTCTGGAACAATGTGTATCTCTGAGACACCTGAAACTCAGAGCTAGAGCTCAGCAGATATGAATGTCAGTATCAGCACATACAGCAACTGTTAAAAAAAAAAAGCTGAAAAAGAGCCCAGACTTCAATTAGAGATATGAATGAAGCAGATCTGTTTAAGACTAGGGCAAACCGGGTCAAAGGGTAAAGGTTGAAACTGACTGTTTTAAAATTTCAACTTCCATGTGAGACCAAGGGAAGAGATTTCTATTTGGTGCAGGATCTATATATATACATTTTTTTTTTCCATTTTTATTGAGATTGTTCAGATACCATACAATTATCCAAAGATCCAAAGTGTACAATCACTTGCCCCTGGGTACCCTCATACAGCTGTGTATCCATCACACTTAATTTTTGTTCAATTTTTAGAAACTTTCCATTACACCAGACAAGAAATAAAGTGAAAGATGAAAAAAGAAAAAAAGAAAAGGAAACTCTAAACCTCCCCTATCCCTAACCAACCCCCCTCAATTGTTGACTTCTAGTATTGATATAGTACGTTTGTTACTGTTTATGAAAAAATGTTGAAATACTACTAACTGTAGTATATAGTTTGTAATAGGTATATAGTTCTTCCCTATATGCCCCTCTATTATTAACTTCTAATTGTATTGTCATACATTCGTTCTGGTTCATGAAGTGATTTCTAGTATTTGTACAGTTGATCATGGACATTGCCCACCATAGGATTCAGTTTTATACGTTTCCATCTTTTGACCTACAACTTTCCTTCTGGTGACATATATGACTCTGAGCTTCCCTTTTCCACCTCATTCACACACCATTCGGCGCTGTTAGTTATTCTCACATCTTGCTACCGACACCCCTGTTCATTTCCAAACATTTAAGTTCATCCTAATTGAACATTCTGCTCATACTAAGCAAGAGCATCTACATTTCTTCCACAAGGCAGGAGGGAGAGTCAAAGAAGGTAGAGAGGCAAAAGAAAGAGGAAACAAAAAAAAAAATGACAGCTAGGAAGCAGCAAAAGGAAAAATAACCTTAAATCAAAGTAGAATAAAGAATCAGATAATACTACCAATGTCAAGTGTCTAACATGCCTCCCCTATCCCCCCCTCTTATCTGCATTCACCTTGGTATATCACCTTTGTTACATTAAAGGAAGCATAATACAATGATTCTATTAGTTACAGTCTCTAGTTTATGCTGATTGCATCCCTCCCCCAATGCCTCCCCATTTTTAACACCTTGCAAGGTTGACATTTGCTTGTTCTCCCTCGTAAAAGAACATATTTGTACATTTTATCACAGTTGTTGAATACTCTAGATTTCACCAAGTTACACAGTCCCAGTCGTTATCTTTCCTCCTTTCTTGTGATGTCTCACATGCTCCCCACCTTCCTCTCTCAACCGTATTCATAGTTACCTTTGTTCAGTGTACTTACATTGTTGTGCTACCATCTCCCAAAATTGTGTTCCAAACCACACACTCCTGTCTTCTATCACCCTGTAGTGCTCCCGTTAGTATTTCCTGTAGGGCAGGTGTCTTGTTCACAAAGTCTCTCATTGTCTGTTTGTCAGAAAATATTTTGAGCTCTCCCTCATATTTGAAGGACAGCTTTGCTGGATACAGGATTCTTGGTTGGTGGTTTTTCTCTTTCAGTATCTTAAATGTATCACACCACTTCCTTCTTGCCTCCATGGTTTCTGCTGAGAGATCCGCACATAGTCTTATTAAGCTTCCTTTGTATGTAATGGATTGCTTTTCTCTTGCTGCTTTCAGGATTCTCCCTTTGTCTTTGACATTTGATAATCTGATTATTAAGTGTCTTGGTGTAGGCCTATTCATATCTCTTCTGTTTGGAGTACGCTGTGCTTCTTGGATCTGTAATTTTATGTCTTTCATAAGAGATGGGAAATTTTCATTAATTATTTCCTGTATTATTGCTTCTGCCCCCTTTCCCTTCTCTTCTCCTTCTGGGACACCAATGATACGTACATTATTGTACTTTGTTTCATCCTTGAGTTCCCAGAGACATTGCTCATATTTTTTCATTCTTTTCTCCATCTGCTCCTTTGCATGTAGGCTTTCAGGTGTTTTGTTCTCCAGTTCCTGAGTGTTTTCTTCTGCCTCTTGAGATCTGCTGTTGTATGTTTCCATTGTGTCTTTCATCTCTTGTGTTGTGCCTTTCATTTCCATAGATTCTGCTAGTAGGTTTTTTGAACTTTTGATTTTTGCCGTATACATGTCCAGTTCTTCCTTTACAGCCTCTATCTCTTTTGCAATATCTTCTCTAAACTTTTTGAATTGATTTAGCATTAGTTGTTTAAATTCCTGTATCTCAGTTGAAGTGTACGTTTGTTCCTTTGACTGGGCCATAACTTTGTTTTTCTTAGTGTAGGTTGTAATTTTCTGTTGTCTAGGCATGGTTTCCTTGGTTATCCAAATCAGGTTTTCTCAGACCAGAACAGGCTCAGGTCCCAGAGGGAAGAAATATTCAGTATCTGGTTTCCCTGCGGGTGTGTGTTAGAAAATTGCTCCACCCTTTGATGCCTCGGGTCACTGTGCTTTTCTGCCCAACAGATGACGCCTGTTAGCCTATAATTCTTGACTGGTGTGAGGAGGTGTGGCCGTGTTCCCCCAGGCTCTGGGGTCTGGTTCTGAATGGAAAGGGTCCCACCCCTTTCCTCCTAGAGAAGACAGACCTCCCAGGTGGAGGTCATTAGCATTTCAATGGTCTCTCTCTCTCTCTCTCTCTCTCTCTGTGCTTGTGCTGTCTCCACCCTTCTCCGCTTCACAGCCCTGGAAACTGGAAATGACTGGGGCTTTCTCCACTGAGCCAAAAAAGAAACAGATAGTCCCCTTCAGACCCAGTCCAAGGCTCTCCAAGGTCAGTCGTCACCCAAAGCCTCTGTCTGTTTTTTGGGGATGCGTACCTGTAGTGAGCAGTTCACACTCGCTACTTAAAACCCCAGTTGGAGCTCAGCTGAGCCGTATTTGCTTGCTGGGAGAGAGCTTCTCTCTGGCACCACGCGGCTCCGCAGCTCGGGCTATGGGGGAGGGGGTCTCCCGACCTGGTTCCGCAGGCTTTACTTACAGATTTTATGCTGTGTTCTCGGGCATTCCTCCCAATTCAGGTTGGGGTATGATGAGTGGATGGTCTTGTTTGTCCCCCCGCAGTTATTCTGGATTATTTACTAGTTGTTTCTGGTTTTTTGTAGTTGTTCCAGGGGGACTACTTAGCTTCTACTCCTCTCTATGCCGCCATCTTGCCCGACTCCAATCAGGATCTATATTTTTTAAACAGTATAACTCTAGTCGGTTTGTTCAAACACCACAATTACATGGAACTTTGAATAGGAAGTGAGATACAGTAGGTTAGTATAGGTTAGAGTGAAATAGTGACACATCCCAGAGTAATTTGGGCAGAGAATAAAAAATATATTTACAGCCTCCCCCCCTACCCCGCCACCCAAGGAGCTAGGGGAAGGTGCAGAAGTGTTAGACTTCCTCAATGGACTGGTGTTGATGTTGTCACAAACATTGGGACTGGCGATTTGATATGCTGAGCCCTCTATCATGGGACTTGCCCTTATGAAACTCATTACTGCAAAGGAGAGGCTAAACTTGCATATAATTGTGCCTAAGAGTCTCCCCCTGAGTACCTCTTTGTTGCTCAGATGTGGCCCTCTCTCTCTCTAACTGAGCCACCTCAGCAGGTAAACTCACTGCCCTCCCCACTACGTGGGACCCAACTCCCGGGGGTGTAACTCTCCCTGGAAATGCAGGATATGACTCCCAGGGATGAATCTGGACCCAGCATCATGGGATTGAGAATATCTTCTTGACCAAAAAGGGGGTGCAAAATGAGAGGAAATAGTTTCAGTGGCTGAGAGATTTCAGATGGAATCGAGAGGTCACTCTGGTGGACATTCTTTTGCACTATATAGATAACACCTCTTAGATTTTAATGTATTGGAATAGCTAGAAGTAAATACCTGAAACTATCAAACTCCAACCCAGTAGGCTGGACTCCTGAAAACAATTATATAATAAAGTAGATTATGGGGTGACAGTGTGATTGTGAAAACGTTGTGGATCACACTCCCTTTATCTAGTGTATGGATGGATGAGTAGAAAAATGGGGATAAAAACTAAATGAAAAATAGGGTGGGATTGGGGGTGGTGGTTTGGGTGTTCTTTTTTTTACTTTTATTGTTTATTCTTATTCTGATTCTTTCTGATGTAAGGAAAATGTTCAGCAATAGATTGTGGTGATGAATGCATAACTATATGATCGTTCTGTGAACGATTTGTATACCATGGATGATTGTATACCATGGATGATTGTATGGTATGTGAATATATTTCAATAAAACTGAATTTAATTAAAAAAAAATCCACTCATAGTTCCACTACCTAGGCAAATGATACTTTTTATTTCTCTTTATTCCTGTCAAATGGTTTTGTAAAGTTACATGGCATATGCAGTTTCTGCTTCAAGCATTTTTCACTTAAGATTTTTCATAAGTACTTTTCTAGGTATTTATCATATATCATGTTGAAGTACTATAATGTGTTTAATTATATATTTTTCACTAGGCATTTTGTTGTTCCCAGTTTCTGTTAGTAAAAATAATCCCATTATGTGTACCTTTGTTCATTTAACTCTTACTATAATTTTAATTTTATAAATTCTTACTAGAGTTTAAACATATTGATAACTGGTGATATATGTTGCTAAATTTCCTTATAGGATTGAGCTAATTTATACATCTTAAAAGAAGAGTCATATGATTGTTTTTTATATAGCTTCTCTCTGTCATTGGGATTTATAATATACTTTTTTTCTAGTGAAGATGTGTCTCACTTTCTGAGTTTACATTTTTTCATTGCTGACAAATATAATTCCTTGTTTTTTATGCTGCTTGTATTTTCATTTGTGGTATAGGGTTTTTTCTTCCATGTTTTTGGCCCATTTACCAGTTATTGACTGTTTAAGATTAGGATTCTTTCCATTTCTCTTATATAATGAAAGAAAATATGAGTTTTGTTTTAGAAATGAACTTTACACTTGTGAAACAATTTCTTTGCTTTAAAAAGTTACCTTTAGCTTAATGGCCACTGCTGTTTACCAGATTCTTAAGTTTTGATGTACTTTACCTCTGTCATTTCTCACATTTGTCCTTAACTAATTGCTACAGTGCAAAATATGATCTTATACTAGATGAGCAGGCAGAAGACTCAAAATCAAGTCACTCACACACAAGTAAGAAACACAAGAAGAAAACCCGCCACTGCTCTGAAGAAAAAGAAGATGAGGACTACATGCCTATTAGAAATACTAACCAGGTGCTTATAATCTCCACACTTTACTGGGAAGAAATAAATATTTTATCCCTTTGTAAATTACATCTTAGCAATGTAATTTTGAAGGTATGGCTATAGTTCTGAACCAGAGTGAGAATGTTCGTAACTCTACAATAACAGAATGGTTTCTCTGGGGTAATGACCTTTAATCTTCAAGAATATATATTAGAAATTATCAAAGATTGGTTTTGAAATAACTTAATGTATCATGCACTTCAACTTTGTGACACGAGTATGAATTCCATATCCGTAGATACTCATTTATTCCCATAAAAAAAGAAGTATGGTTATGCTGAAAAAGTGCTTCTCATTTATCATTTTAATTTCATATGAGTGTTATGTACAACACTAACAGCTCTTGAGGTTTTAGGACCTCAAACATTTTATGCTCCTCCATATCGTAAGTGTGAAATAAAAATAGTACTAATAATTAGCTTTATCATCCCCAAAGCTTTCTTGAACTTGTAACAAATAAAAAACAAATGATAATGAAAAATCCCCAAAGAAAATTAATTATAAAGAGAAAAAATCATTTCCCACTTGTATTTTTCCTCTGTTAAATGAAAAGCAAATTACATTACAGCCCCCAGTTTTCGTTTCACCATGTAGAAAACATTTGAGCTGGGCTGTGGAGGATGAGGAAGATTTCAGCAGGCAGAAGTGAGAGGGGAGGGAACTAAAGACAGTGAAAATGTCAAGCAAACATATAGAGATGGAGAAATGCAGTATGGGGCAAAGTAAAGGATTTGCTGTCTGAAGAGCAAGGTTTAAATTTTTACATAACCCTTCACTGATGTGGCTTTGACAAGTTATTTAACTTTCTAAGCCAGTTTCCTTCACTGTGAAACTGAGATAATACTTATCTCACAGGCATGTTTGTTAAGATTAAGTGAAAAAAATGTGTGTGCAAGCATTTTATACACTGGCATTTTTGTTGTTACTAATTGTATGACCCCTTGAACCGAAGTGCCAACTCATTATAAACGAAAAAATATTCCTTTTAAGAAAATTAGTATTTGTACAAAGCAGCATATATACATGATACAAGATAAAGTTGAGCAAAAATGAAAAAAATAAAAACACCTTGAGATTATTGCGTGTCTTTCACATCTTTATATCTGTATCTTTTCTATCTGCCTGCCTGCCTGCCTGCCTGCCTGCCCACACATGCAGGCAGACACATACTTTTTTATCAAAATGAGAACATAGGGTATGTGCCATTTTATAGCCTTCTTTTTTCAGTTACTAGTGGCCACTTTTCCATGTCAGTAAATTGTCACTTTATTTAAGATGTTACTTATTTTTGAATGGGAGGTGGGAAAAGATTGGACTTTGTTGTCAAACTCACCGGGATCTGAATTCTGATACTTTGTAAGACAGGTGCCCTTGGAGAGCTTCTCAAAGTCTCAGTTACTTCATTTATGAAATGAGGATAAAATATCTGTCTTGTAGAATTGTGATAATTATATATAAACTGCCTAGTGCAGACCTGATTTAGAGTTAGAGCTCAGTAATTGGTAACTGCTGTTAAGTTCTTTGAACTAACCTAAGCATTCTAAAACAGTTGCCTTCAAAATGTTTTGCTTATATGCTGCCTAAGAGAATTTTGAAAAGCAGCCCCTTATACATCTTAAAGTATATGGCTGAAGTTTAGCAATCATATTTAAATAGTTGCTAAGAATGTAATTTCTGTTAATTGTAAATGTAGTGATTTGATACACAATATTACCAATTTTTAAAAACACCTGAATAAACTAATAGCCAGAAAATTTATTGCTATGTTCCTTTCTTTCCTTTTTCCATTATTTTCACCTATAGGATTTTTTAATGCATTTTAAAATTATAAACTTTAACACATATATATAACAGTGATAACTTTCAAAATACAATTTAACGAGTAGTTGGAGAACAAACTTTGAAGAATGTTAAGGGTTACAGTTTCACAATTTCAGTTATTTCCATTATTGTAAAATGCAACATATATACAGAAAGGTGTTAACTTTCAAAGTACAGCTGAACAAGCAGTTATATAGATAATTTCAAAAAATGTTATGGGTTACAGTTTCACAGTTTCATTTCTTTCCTTATTCTGAAATTTAAGATATATACAGAAAGGTGATAACTTTCAAAGCACAATTCAATGACTAGCTATAGAACAAATTTCAAAGAATGTTATAGGTTACAATTCCACCATTTCAGTTATTTCCTTCTAGCTATTCTAATACCCTAGCATCATATATATATATATATATATATACACATATATATGTATATATATATGTATATATATATTTGTATAAAGTTTCAGTATTCGTAATCCTTTGTTAAATCCTATCTTGTCTGTTGCTACTGCTTCCCCTCATTTAATCAGTTTTCCATCTTCAGGGATGTCTAGGCAGTGACCACCCTAACTTGTTCATATTGAAAGGGGATGTTGACATTATGGGGGATGGGGCTGCATCTGATTGTTTTTCTTAAAGAGACTGTTGCCTCTGGGTTTTAGGACTTGTCTGGCATAGGAACACTATGGTGGGTTTAAGTTTCTGAGAGATAAAATGTAGTGAGTGAATCTTATGTAGAATCTCAGATAGGGACCTAGATGTTTCAGGACTACTGTTCGTTAGGGCCTGACATACTGTGGCCATTTGGGGTGTCTAGCTGGAGCTTGCATAAGAGAAACTTCCAGGATGGCCTGTCAACTCTATTTGAGATCTCTTAGCCACTGTAACCTTATTTTTTACCTCTCTTTTCCCCCTTTTGGTCAAGTAGGCATTTTGAATCCCTCACTGCCAGGGCCAGGCTCATTCCTGGGAGTTGTCTCCCACCTCACCAGGGAGATTCATTCCCCTGGGAGTCATGTCCCACATGGGGGTAGGTTAATGAATTTATTTGCTGATTTGGGCTTGGAGAGAGAGAAAGGCCACATCTGAGCAACAAAAGAGGTTTCCTGGGGGTGACTCTCAGGCACAATTATAAGTAGCCTTAGCCTCTCTTTTGCAGTAACAAGCTTCATAAGGGCAAGCGTCAAGATCAAGGGCTCAGCCTACTAAACCGGTAGTCCCCACTATTTGCAAGAATATCAGGAATTCCCCAGGTGGGGAAGTTTAATATTTCCCCCAGTCCCTCAAAGGGGCTTTGCAAATACTTTTTATTCTCTGCCCAAATTACTCTGGGATGTGTCGGGTATTCACGCTGATCTGTACAAATCACCTAGAAGATCTGTTTTTAATTTACTCTTCCAAATTCTTCTTTATGCTTTTCTAGGGTCTTCTTGATGTCCTTATGTCCTTAACCATCTCATTGAAGTTGTTTTGGAGATTTGTTTGTACTTCTTTGATTAATTCCTCCATGTTATGTGTTTCCTCTGGCTATTTAATTTGGTTGGTTGGGTTGTCTGTACCTTCTGGTTTATTATGCTTTATGATTTTCTGTTGTTGTTGGCCTCAGGTCATTTGTTTATCTTGACAAGGTTATTTTCAGATATGTAGAATTATTTAAACACTATCTATAATTTGATAGAGCTACAGCTTGATTGAGTGCACTTTCCTTGTCTTACCAGCAGATGGTGTTCTTACCCTTAAGACAGCTCTCCCCTAACTCTGCCTCTGCACTGGGTGGGGTCCAAACCGGGTGGAAATCCAATCAGTGCAAAAATTTTCCATGTGCCCTGGGGACTGCTAGCCCTGTGGGAGGGGAGTGGGTCCTGTGCAGTTCAGTAGGGAGTCTGCTCCAGGGCACAGAGGTCCTGGCAATTCCTATGGCTGCGAGTAGACCACTCTGGGGCTGTGGAACTGCATGTCTCACCTTCCAGCTCAGATGCGTTGCAGTACCTGTCCACCATGCCTGCGAGTCCCTGGGGTTAGGTAGGTGCCCCTGGCAGTTACATGTGGCGCCCTTACCTGTTGGTTGTGCACATTGCGGGTTGCCATGGATAGGAGTGGTTGTGGTCACAAGTCTGCCAAATCCCAAGTTCCCTCATGGGAGCTCTTGGACTTGAGGCTGTGAAGGGTTATCTTCCCAGCCATCTGCTGAAATGGGTGCATGGGGTTTAGAAAGCTGCTCGCTCTGCACTCTGCAGCCAGCTCTAGAACCAGTCCCTGGCATGGGAGCTCTTGGCTGTGGGACTGCAAAGGGTTATCACCCCAGCCAACTGCTCAGAAGGTGCATGGGGTGTGGAAGGCTGCTCCCTTCCACGCAGCTGGCTCCAACCGCCCGTTCCTGGCAGCTTTCTGTGCAGAACATTCACCTTTCCTAAACGCAGTCTCTCTGCCTCTCCCTCCACGTCCTCACTATGTGGTGTAGAAGTCCCTGCCCAGTCATTGGCACCCTGGAACTGCTGTTCTGGAGCACTTTCTGTCCTATTGTCCTTTATCTAGTGTTTTTCATGGAGGAGAATTTTGCTCTGCCTCTCCTAATCCACCATCTTCCCAGAAGTCCCATCTATAGAATTGTATCTTTTTTTTTTTAATATTCATTTTATTGAGATATATTCACATACCATGCAGTCATACAAAACAAATCGTACATTTGATTGTTCACAGTACCATCACATAGTTGTGCATTCATCACCAAAATCAATCCCTGCCACCTTCATTACCACACACACAAAAATAACAAGAATAATAATTAAAGTGAAAAAGAGCAATTAAAGTAAAAAAGAACACTGGGTGCCTTTGTTTGTTTGTTTGTTTGTTTATTTTCCTTCCCCCATTTTTATACTCATATAGGATTGTATCTTAATGTAACATACTTAAAAAAACAAAAATAACCTTTTATTATAGAAAATTTCAAACATTTACAGAAACAGAACAGTATTACAAATCTGCAATTGGCCGTCTTCAACCATTATCCACTTCATCTCTTTCCCTCTGTTACGCTGGAGCAAATGTAGACATACTGTTTCATACATACATAAATATTTTAATATATGACTTTAAAAAATGACCCAATACTATTATCACATCTTTTTAAAGGTTATTATAATTCCTTTAGTAGCATCAAATATTCAGTCACTGTTCACATTTTCCTGATTCTTGTGATTTTTAAAACTGTTTGTTTTCCAAGAAAGGATCATACAATGCAGTTAGCTCTTTTAATCCATAGATTTCCCCGCTACCTTTTGGCCACCCTTGTACTTTATTTGTTGGCAAAAACTAGATATTTGTCTTGAAGAGTTTCCACATTCTGCATTTTGCTGTCTACATCCCAATGTTGCCATTTATGTTTCTCTGTCTACTGTACTTCCTGCTAATCAGTAGTTAGATCTTGACGGCTCAATCAGATTCAGGTTCAGTTTTTATTTTACTGGCAAAACTATGTCATACATAGTGTCGTCTGGTTTACTTCCATGAGGGTGGTGCATCATGCCTCTTGTATGTGTATGAGAGGGAGAGATTTTGGTGGATCATTGCCTAGATCCATTGATTAATTTAATGGTTGAAAAATGGTAATACTATCATCTCTTTATTTATTAACTGGAACATTTTTATGAAAAGAGACTTTCCCTTATCAACTGTGATTACCCTGAGATACTAGTTCACGTGGAAAAGGCAGGATAAATGCTTGATTTTTTCCCTTTATTTATCAATTTTCAGAGTAATGAGTTGGTTCCTAAGTATCATTCTGTGGTCAGTGGTGACAAGTGAGTTAATATTTTTAATAGTATCCTGAACTATATAGCTCTAAACACATCTGAAGCATTTGTGCCCATTGCAGTCACGCTTTTAGTGATGCTCACACTGCCCAAGCTGTGGCAGTGGGAACCCGTTCAGGCCAGCCCCTTGCATCTCTGTCCTGACAGATCTTAGTCATGAGTGCTGCTTTCAGCTATGACAAGGTGTTCTAGGCTCAGTTTTCACATGTCCTGCTCTAGACTTGGTCCTTTCCCAGTGACCCATGGTTCCTCTCAGGATAGTTTTCAAAGAATAGAATGTGTTCATTGCTCCTGAGTTGGTCATTGTTTGTTGGCTTTCTCAGTGGACAGTTAGAAAACCTGTTTTTTAATTTGTTTGCTTGTTTATAGAAGATAAAATATTTCTTGAGTACATACTGATGTTTCCAATTCAGATTGAAAACTATAAGGTTTTTATTTAATTTCATTGATCCTTAAATCTGTGATTTCTCCCATGCCAAAAATCCTGGTTCTCAAAAACACAAACATAATTATTCATTTGCTTAATTTCTCATTATACACACAACAGTCTTAGAATAATGATATCAACACTATAACCAGTAATATGATTACTAGAAACAGTTTATGATTTTTATTTGAAGTTCTTGTTGTCCTTGAGGTGTAACCCTCCAGGGATTTACAGTCAAATTACTGTTTTAAAGTCACTTGGAATATTTCTCTCTGTGTAATTATGCTACCAATTGGATTCATAGTTCAGTTAATTTGTTTCATTGTCTTTTCAATGTTTAAGGATTACTTAATACTTTTTTTTTGTTTGTTTTATAGTGTTGTGAATTATTTATGTGGCTCCAAAGTAAAATCTCCAAAATGATACATACAGAAAACCTAGCTTCCGTTCCTGCTGCTCTCCTCCTTCCCCCTGTAAATTGCCATTTTATGTTTCATGGTTTATTCTTCATTTTTAAAAAATGTTATCAGGTATATATTTTGTTTATATTCTTGTCCCTTCTATTCTGAATGGCATGCATCCCTACCTGTTGTTGCCCAGTGCAGGGTTGGTGCTTCCTTCCCAGCCTTTTAGCTGCTTAAAGAGCACCCCCATTCCTGCCGTGCCCCCAGTTTTTAAGCCACCCGTGGTCAGTTCCTTCAGTTATTCCTCATGTGAATCAGTGGCAGTAATAATAGTAATAGCTAACATCTTTTGTGAGGTGGGTACTATTCTCCCCATTTCACAGACAAGGGAAGTGAGAACTAAAAGTGTTAAGTTGGCTCATGGTATTACACAGATCATGAGTGATGGAGTCACGATTTAAATCTAGACTTGCACTCTACTTCTCCCTTCAAGTACACCCTTCTCAGTTTTCTTTCCTAAATCATATTGTTCTTCTAATATAATTTTTCCCATAGTGTAATATTCCAGTGTGATCTAACAGGAACGTCTCTTTCCTCTTAATTTCCATACTTCTATTAATTTAGTCTAGGATTACCCCAGTCTTTTTTAATGGTGACTAAAGCACCCTTAATTTCATCCCTTCTTCCCCACCCCCAGTGCTACTTTACCTGTACCCCCTTACTTGAACTTGTATGGGGAATCTTTGATGAATTTAGGCCTGAAAAAAGCATTGGTTTTGTTTGAGATAATTAGAAGTCTAAAAAAATTCAAACAGGCTGTATTTTAAGTCTGTGATTTTTTTTCCCCTTCCTTTTGCAAATCTTTTTGATCCTGCTGTTTGATCACCTAAAACCATACAATGGCAAATACCCTTCTCTTTGGGCATAAAGAGCATCAAGTAATTTGGGGGCTATGCTATTAGTATTTTTTAAATAATTTTAAGGCAGTTGGCAATGTTAAAGTTGTTAAATTCTGAATAATATTTATTTCCTAGCTTTATTTTCTCCCCTCAGAGTGTATTAAGGTAAATTATTTTCATTTATACTAAGACTGTTTTTCTTATTTCATTTTTATTGAGATATATTCACATACCATGCAGTCATACAAAGCATACATTCAGTTGTTCACAGTACCATTATATAGTTGTGTGTTCATCACCAAAATTAATTTTTGAACATTTTCATTACCACACATACAAAAATAATAAGAATAGAAATTAAAGTGAAAAAGAACAATTAAAGTAAAAAAGAACACTGGATGCCTATTTTTTTTCTTCCCCCTTTTTTCTACTCATCCATCCATGCACTGGACCAAGGGGAGTGTGGTCTATATGGCTTTCCCAATCACATTGTCACCCCTCTTAAGCTACATTTTTATACAGTCATCTTCAAGATTCATGGGTTCTGGGTTCATTTATACTAAGATTTAATAATATAGTTACACTAAGTTTCTCTTAGTTTCTTTTCCTTCTAATAAAACTCAGCATCAGGACTTAAGCTTTCAATTGGGACCCCAATTTTTTTATTATTCTGATTGTTTTCCTTTTGATATTAGTCTCAAAAATAGAGTTAAAGGGATTTTCAATATTAGGCAGTTGCCAGGTACAGTTCAGATGTCTCTATTTGTTGACATTTTGCTTGGCAAGTCTGGTTTCCAAGGAATGTTTTAACCCATTTTTTCCAAGCTCTTTGTTTTTATTGAATGTCAACCTTATTGTTCAATTCGAAAACTTATCTGTTTAATTTTTCCACCTCAGGTCTTAATTCCAAGATGGTTACTGTGTTGTTGAGGTTTGGGTTTCACTGGGGTTGCAGGAAATGAGTCTTCAGCTGCAGTTGCCTGCTGAAAAGGATGATAAAGGGCATTCACACTGCTAGTCATTCCTCCACTGTGGTTTTCATAGTGTTTAGTATTCTTGTAATTTGGAACTCTGCTTTTGCTGTCATTTTAATGATTTAATGTCATTGTATTGGTTAAGATTTAACTAAATCTTTGATTTAGTCCCCAGAGACCTGAGCAAGGATAGTATTAGTTAGAGTAGACTTTTTTTCTGCTTTACATCAAATCATTTGCCAGGCTAAATTGATTGCCTTAAATTGGCCATTTTGTATGGGGTTTTGTTTTGTTTTAGTTTTCCTGTTTGGCCAAATACTAGTTTGATCATCTTATGTCTTAAATGTGTAAAATCATAGAATTTTTGAAATTCTCTACTAACTCATTTCCCTCCCTTTAGATAATGAAGATACTAACCCAGAGGCCCTAAAATAGTAATAGTGTCATTGGAGAGCTAGAACTTTAACCCATTTATTTTGATTCCATCAGGTGTTTTTATTTTTATTATTCTATGCACCCCCCTGCCCTTTTCAATTTTATATGTCACATTACGGACGAAGTAAACAGTTATCTCCAACCTATATAAATCTCTTGAGCCTCAGTTTCTTTATTTCTGGAATGAAGATAAAGCACTCCAAAAGCACTTCACACTGTGCGAGCGTATACATAGAGGCTCTACTCTAATTTGGTTTCATCTAGCCACTGAAACTTTCTCCTACATACTACAGTGCTAATTCTTCCTTGCCTGTCAGTTTCCATTTATACAACTTGCATAAGCTTTTCACAGCCAATCCAAACCCAAACCCACTCATCTTTTGAGGCTCATCTCATGTCCTAACTTCTCTGTGAGACCTTCTCTGATAAATCTGAATTTAAGAGTATTTCTTGTATGTCACATCTCCTAAATGACAAAGAACATTTGAATCCAGATCTGCCTTACATCAAAGCTTGTGTAGCTTTGAAAACCACCCCAAGGAGCAGTGGTACTAAAGCTTCAGTCCATTCCAGATTTTCAGCTTCCTCAATTAAAAAAAAATAATTAAATGCCATATACCTTTTGTCTTTCAATTTTGTTTTAAACACTCAAAGCTTGTAAGTGTCTATTTGTATAATAGTGTGCTGAGGATTTTGTGGAGTTCTGTGTTGACTGACAGTCCATGCATTTTAGAAGTTTATAGTTTCAACTAATACAGAAATAAGTACTAAATTTACAGAGAGAAAAGCACATGGATATTTACATTTTGTGTATGTTACAGAAAGCACACAAAGTCCTTTTTCTAGGAATGTCATATTGTTAGAGAATAGTTGATTAAGATCTATACCAAAATATCTACTCATTTTCTACCTCCTGGACTTCTATAGAATGCTAAGAACTATTGGGATTGTGTAGGAAATCATGAATCAGTTTATAATGTATTCCACAAACACTGTGATTATGTTTTCTTTTAATTCAATTTTATTGAGATATGGCCACATAACATACAATCATCCACAGTTTACAATCAGTTGTTCACAGTACCATCATATAGTTGTGCATTCATGGGATTATGTTTTTAACAATCAGATTTATTTTTCACATACTACAAACCCTGTGCCAGATGTAATATAAAGTACCTAGACAGTATGGAATAATTAATCATTTGCTTAATAACTAGTCCTTAGCCATGGGTATCCATCACTCTGGATTTCAAACCTTGGCAATTCCATCTACTATGATAATGTCTATGCTGATAGATTTGAGACCCTTGGGGGATAATCCTTTGCTTCTGCCTTTCCTCTGTGCCATCTTTTAAGGAAATTGAATTATCTCACAAAAGAGCATTGACTCTGGTCCCTTTAGATTTCAACCAGTTGCTGAGATACTCATTTTAATTCATGATGGGATACAAGCAGAAATAGTCATTGAAACTAGCTATCTTTTATGTACAAAAATTATTACCACTGTTTATTAAGAATACAATTAAATATACATACTTTATTGTCTTTGGGGTAATGGATATTCCAGTGTTCTTAACTAATTTTTAAGAAATATGTAAATAATGATTTTAAAAAAAGACAGCTTAGTATAAAGATGGAAGCTTTCTTCAAAGATTTGGAGGGGAGCTGTTATAAAATAAAACACTATAAAAATTAATCACCTAGAACAAAGTATGCAGTACATGAATTTTTTCTTTTTGGACTGACTGACTGGAGTAAGGCCTCTTTCCTACTATGCTATTTAAATGATGTCTTCTTTATAATGGGAACTTCAGTAGTTTCATCACAGATCAGTGATCAGACCATCTTTTTGGGGAGAGAGGGAGAAGAGGGGTGGAAAGGTGACCACATATTACCAGAATTCTTGATATTGCAATTTTACTGTAAAGATTTATTCTAGTTCCTATTCCTTGTTTTTAGATCTGATCCTTCATATCAGCTACGATAGTAGATACAGAGCAATGAGATTGGCAAGAAAAAGGGTTAAAGCAGTTTCTGAATTATTTTTCCTTTTTAATTTACAATATTCTTGGCAGTAGTAGTAGTGTTCAATAGTGTTCAAAGTTGAGCTGTTCTAAATGCTTGTCTACATTTTATAAACTGACAGTATGTTCAAAATTATTATTTTACTGGTTCCCTTGAAAATCTCTCTTTTCCTTTGACAGGATATCTACAGGGAAATGGGATTCGGTCACTATGAAGAAGAAGAAAGCTGTTGGGAGAAACAAAAGAGTGAAAAGAGAGACCGAACTAAAAACCGAAGTCGTAGCCGATCCCAAGAAAGGGATGCCCACTATAGTAATAGTCACAAATCCAAATATCAAACAGATCCCTATGAAAGAGAAAGGAATAGAAAAAGAGACCGAAGTAGGAGTCCAAAGAAATCCAAAGATAAAGAAAAGTCTAAGTACAGATGAAGGATGAAGAATCAGAAGTAATTGGCTAACATATTTACTCTTGTCTAACTTAGAGTACCAGGAAAGCAGATGTTCAAATTTTATGATAAAGCAGTTAAAGACTCTGCTTATTATTTTTTTTCACACTAGAATTATGGCCCTTTTAGATTAATAACTGTATAGGGCACTGAAAGACAATAAAGAATTTAGCATTTTCTTTGTATACTTTTTTTACACTAATTTTATTGTTATACATAAATGATAGTCTTCATTTTTAAAAAGTCTTTCATATTTTCTGCTCTTCTTTTTTTAATGAGTATTTCACAACTACAAAAAAAAAAACATGTATATATAAGATATGGAGAATAATAAATACTTGTGTATGTATCAACCAGCATAAGAAATAGAATATTACCTGCATTTTAGAAGTCCACTATGTGCCCTTTTCCTCTCAATTATTATTCTGAATTTTGTGTTTATCATTATCTTGTTTGTTATAGTTTTATAACGTATGTCAGTATTTCTAAAGGAAATACTAAGTTCTGTATGTTTTTGAATTTTATATAAATGGAATCGTAACGTGTGTTTACTTTTGTGACTTGCTGTTTTTGACTTAGTGTTTTTGGGGGAGTCATTCATTTTTATTGCTTTATAGTATTCCATTATTTGAACATACCGCAATTTATCTGTTCTTCTATTGGTGGATATTTGGCTTTTTGTTTGTTTCTTTTTGCCTTTACTATTGCAAACGATGCTGCTATGATCCTTGTATATCTAGGAGTAAAATTGCTTGGTTATGTAGTGTAAGTATCTTCGTCTTTACAAAATAATGCCAAATTATATTCTAAAGTGGCTGTACCAGTTTACTGTCCTGTCAGCACCATGTGAGGTTCATTTGTTTCGCATAATTTCTGATACTTGTTAATTTCAGACCTTTTAATCCAATCTAGTGGATTTTGTAAGGTGTCTTATTGTGCTTTCCAATAAGAAGACTACTGTTATTTTTCTTTGTTTTTCTGTATGTACTGTGTTTTACTCTGGCTGCTTTTAAAGTTTTTTCTTCATCACTGATTTTAAGCAGTTTGATTATGATGTGCTTAGTATTGTTTTGTTTTTTGTTTTTGTTTTTTTTCCATGTTTCTTCTGCTTGGAGTTATTGGATCCATGAGTTTATGGTTTTCATCAAATTTGGAAATTTTTTACTATTCTTCAAATATTTTTTTGGTCCCTCCTTTCTCCTCCGTCCTTTCCTTCTGGAACTCCAGCTGTGTGTATGGTAGACCACATGAGTTGGGCCACAGCATACTTGAATTATGCTACAGCTCTGTTTGTTTGTTTGTTTTTTTGTCTGTTTTTTCTTTCAGTGTTTTATGTTGAATAGTTTCCATTGCTGTGTCTTTGAGTTTATTAATCTTTTCTTCTGCAGTATCTAATCTCTTGTTAATCTTATCCAGTGTATTTTTCACCCAGACATCGTATTTTTAATCTTTAGAAGTTCCATTTGGATCTACTTAATACGCTCATGCTTTCCTCTACCATTTTGAACATATAGAGTATATTTGTAATAGCTATGTTAATGTCTTTGTCCATTAATTCTATCATCTGTCATTGCTGTCTGTCATGATTTTTCTTCTCATTATTGGGTCATATTTTCTCTTTTTGTAAATTTTGATTGGATGCCAGTCATTGTGTATTTACTTTGTTGGGTGCTGTATTTTTTTTTCCTTTAAATATATTTGAGCTTTGTTCTGGGACATAATTAAATTACTCGGAAACAGTTTCATGGCTTTTAAGCTTTATTAGTTAGGTGCACAACAGCCTTTAGTCTAGGGCTAATACCCTTCTGAGCACTCTTCCCTATGCCTTATCTATTATGAAATTGCTCCACTATGGCTCTTGGGAAGGTAAACTATTGTGAGCCCTGTATGAGCCAAATTGTTCTGCCTTCTCCTTTCTTGTGGTTCTTTCCCAGCCTGGTAGTTTCCCTACATGCATGTACTGGTTAGTATTCAGCTGAAGACAAGGGGAACCGTCTGTACATCTCTGGAACTCTCTTTCCCCATGTAGCTCCTTCCTCTTCAATACCCTACACATTTTACCTTGGCTTTTCTAAATTACCAACCCAGAGAGACTTCCTGGCTCTTTCTGGGTTCTTCCTTGTGTTACAGTCTGGAAACCTCATATAGTAAGCTGAGAAAATTAGAGGGCTTTGTTTTATTTCCTTCGCTCAAGAGTCTTTGTCCTGTACTGGCTCTTGTCCAGTGTCTGAAAAAACACTGTTGTATACATTTTTTCCAGGTTTTTAGTTGTTTAAGATGGGGAGGATAAATCCTTTCCCTGTTACTCCATTTTTGCCAATGTGGAAGTCTTATCATGTTTGAATTTACGTTTCCAAAATACTAATGAGGTTATATATGGTGCTTTTCCCTGATTGCTCTATGTGAAAAGCTTGTTTCATGCTGTTTGTGCATTTTACGTTAGGTTGTTATAACTTTCTTACTGCTTTTTTCAAGAAATTTTTTATTAATTTAGGATACCAATCCATTTTTAATGCAATTTTATTGAGATATATTCACACACTATATAATCCGTGCAATAAATGGCTCACAGTATTATCACATAGTTTTGCATTCATCACCACCATCAATTTTAAAACTTTTTCATTACTCAAAAAAAAAAAAAAAAAAAAAAAGAAAACTCAAAACATCCTGTATCCATTATTCGCCCCCATCATTGACCCCTGGCATTGGTGCGGTATATTTGTTCACTGTTAATGAAAGAATATTAATATATTACTGTTAACTATAGTCCATAGTTTGCAATAGGTGCTTTGCTCCCTGTATACTCTTATTAACCAATCCATTTTTTACTGTTAGATGTCAACACTTCTCAGTTTGTGGCTTATGCTTTTCACTTTTCTGTTCATATCCTTGGAGAAGCACACGTTTTAAATCTACCCCACCTCCCAACATATATACTGTGTACTGTGTAAGTTATATATAAAATTTATCATTTTAACAGTTTTTAAGTGTTTAATTCAGTGGCATTAATTACATTTACAATGTTGTGCAACCATCACCACTATGTTTTTATCACCCCAAACAGAAACTCTGTGCCCATTAAGCAATAACTCCGCATTCTCCACCCCTCCAGCCCCTGGTAACCTTTAATCTACTTTCTCTTTCTATGAATTGCCTATTCTAAATATTGTCTGTAAGTGGAATCATACAGTATTTGCCTTTTAGTGCCCGGCTTCTTTCACTAGCATGTTTTCAAAGTTCATCCATGTTGAACTTTTGTTCCTTTTTATGGCTTAATAATATTCCATTGCATATGTATGTGTGTGTATATATATGTATTGTGTGTGTGTGTGTGTATATATATATATATGTGTGTATATATATACATATTGTGTGTGTGTGTGTGTGTATATATATATATATATGTGTATATATATATATATATGTATGTATACACACACACACAGCACATTTTGTTTATCCATTTATTGAAGGACACTTGGGTTGTTTCCACCTTCTGGCTATTGTGAATGATGCTATGAACATTGACGTACAAGGATCTGAGTCCCTGTATTCAATTCTCTGGTTGGGTGTATACCCAGAAGTGGGATTGCTGGGTCAATTGGTAGTTGTATGTTTTACTGTTTGAGAAACTACCAAGCTGTTTTCTGTGGTGGCTGCAGCGTTTACAGTCCTACCAGCAATGCACAAGAATTCCATTTTCTCCACCTCCTGACCAACACTTGTTATTTGCATATTAATATTAGTCATCGTAGTGGAGGTGAAGTGGTGTCTCACTGTGGGTTGATTTGCCTTTCCCTAAAGATTAATGTTCATGTGCTTATCGTATATTTGATTTTTCTCTTTAGAGAAATGTCTATTCAAGTCCTTGACCCATTTTAAAATTTATTGTTGAATTGTAAGAGTTCTGAATATATTCTAGATATTAAACTCTTATCAGATATAGGATTTCCAAATATTTTCTCCCATTCTATAAGTTGTCCTTTCACTTTCTTGATAATGTCCTCTGGTGCACAAAAGTTTTTAATTTTGGGGAAGTCCAATTTATCTAATTTTTGTTGTTGTTGCTCATGCTTTTGATATCCAGTCTAAGAATCCACAGTGAAATACGAGTTCTTGAGTGTTTTGCTCTATGTTTTCTTCTGAGAGTTTTATGGATTTAGATTGTTGATCTATTTTGAGTTAGTTTTTCTATATGGTGTAAGATAGGGGTCCAATTTCATTCTTTGGCCTGTGGGTATACAGTTTCCCTGGCACCATTTGCTGAAGAGACTGTTCTTTTCCCATTGGGTAGACTTAACACCCTTGTCCAAAATCAACTGAATTAAAAAAAAATTTAATTCACTTTCTTGTTTGAGGAATTGCCTTGGGATTTCACCATCCATACTTAAAATATAATGTTAGTATCTTCATCTTCCTCTCAAGTTGAATTATTAGCAATGAGTTCCCCATTTCAGCCTTTGTGCTTTGTAATCATCTAGAATTAGTTTTAGCTTGAGATATTTAACCTGACAAATTAGATCTCATTGTTTATTATTGATTTTTACAGATGTTTGTTTAGATTTACTCATATGTTAACCAGTTTCTTTTTTTTTTTATTTTAGAGAAGTCGTAGGTTTATAGAAAAATCATGCAGAAAATAGTTCTCATATACCACCCTATTATTAATACCTTGCATTAGTGTTAACCAGTTTCTTTATTCACCATTCTTTTGCTTCTCAGACTTTCCACCTGGAATAATTTTCCTTTCTGAAGCACGTTCTTTGACTGCTCTTTTAGTGACAGTCTTTTGATAGTAAACCCTTAGTTTCTGTATATCAAAGAGTTTTGATTCACCTATGTTCTTTGAAGTTAATTTTCTACATATACAATTCTAAGTTGATAGTTACTTTTTCACACAACTCTGAAGATACTATTCTTTTGACTTCTGTTAGTGCTGTGGAGAAGTCTGTTGTCATTCCATATGTCATTCCTTTGGAGGTGATTTTGTCTTTTTTCCTTTTTGGCTGCTTTTGCTGCTGCTGGTGGTGGTAATTAAATTTTTAATTTTAAAGATAGGTGTTAATTTTTGTGCTACTACCTGTAGATACACATGGAGTTTTTTTAAATATATTTATTGAAATATATTCACATACCATACAGTCATCCAAAGTGTACAACAGTTGTTCACAGTTTCATCATATAGTTGTGCATTCAACACCACAGTCAATTTTTGAACATTTTCATTACTCCAAAAAATAAAAATAAAAATGAAAATAAGAAAAGAAAATAAAAGAGAACATTCAGAGGCATCCCAAACTCCTCCTCTCCCCCTCATTTACTTTTTTTAATTGAAATATATTCACATACCATACAATCATCCAAAATGTAAAACAGCTGTTCACAGTATCATCATATATTGTGCATTCATCACCGCAGTCAATTTTTGAACATTTTCATTACTCCAAAAACTAAAAATAAGAATAAAAATAAAAGTAAAAAGAACACTCAAAACATCCCATATCCACCTCCTCCCTATTACTCATTTACTCTTTTTTTAATCTTCATTTTATTGAGATATATTCACATACCACGCAGTCATACAAAACAAATCGTACATTCGATTGTTCACAGTACCATTACATTGTTGTACATTCATCACCTAAATCAATCCCTGACACCTTCATTAGCACACACACAAAAATAACAAGAATAATAAAGTGAAAAAAAGCAATTGAAGTAAAAAAGAACACTGGGTACCTTTGTCTCTTTGTTTGTTTGTTTCCTTCCCCTATTTTTCTACTCATCCATCCATAAACTAGACAAAGGAGAGTGTGGTCCTTATGGCTTTCCCAATCACATTGTCACACCTCATAAGCTACATTTTTACACAATTGTCTTCGAGATTCATGGGTTCTGGGTTGTAGTTTGATAGTTTCAGGTATCTACCGCCAGCTACCCCAATTCATTAGAACCTAAAAAGGGTTGTCTAAATTGTGTGTAAGAGTGCCCACCAGAGTGACCTCTCAGCTCCTTTTGGAATCTCTCTGCCACTGAAGCTTATTTCATTTCCTTTCACATCCCCCTTCTGGTCAAGAAGATGTTCTCCGTCCCATGATGCCGGGTCTACATTCCTCCGTGGGAGTCATATTCCACGTTGCCAGGGAGATTCACTCCCCTGGGTGTCTGATCCCACGTAGGGGGGAGGGCAGTGATTTCACCTTTCAAGTTGGCTTAGCCAGAGAGAGAGGATCACATCTGAGCAACAAAGAGGCATTCGGGAGGAGGCTCTTAAGCACAATTATAGGGAGGCCTAGCCTCTCCTTTGCAGCAACCGTCTTCCCAAGGGTAAAACCTGTGGTAGAGGGCTCAACCCATCAAACCACCAGTCCCCTATGTCTGTGGTCATGTTAGCAACCATGGAGGTGGGGTAGGCCAATACCCCTGCATTCTCCTCAGGCTCCTCAAGGGGGCACTACATACTTTTTTCCTTGTTTTTTTGTTTTTTTGTTTGTTTGTTTGTTTGTTTGTTTGTTTTAACTCTCTTCTTTTTTAAATCAACTGTATGGAAAAAAAAATTAAAAAAAAAAACAACATACAATTTCTACTCATTTGTCCATACACTGGGTAAAGGGAGTGTGAGCCATAAGGTTATCACAATCACACAGTCATGCCAGGTAAGCTATATAGTTATGCAATCACCTTCAAGAATCAAGGATACTGGATTGCAATTCAGTTTCAGATATTTACTTCTAACTATTCTAATAAACTAAAAATTAAAAAGGGATATCTATATAATGCATATGTGTTACCTTCAGAATGACCTCTCTACTGCTTTTGAAATCTCTCAGCCATTGAAACTTTATTTTGTTTCAATTCTCCTCCCCCTTCTGGTCCAAAAGGCTTTCTCAGTCACATGATGCAGGGTCCAGGCTCATCCTTGGGAGTCACGTTCCATATTGTCAGGAAGATTTACACCCCTGGCAGTCATGTCCCACATAGTGGGGAGGGCGGTGAATTTACCTGCTGGGTTGGCTTAGAGAGAGAGGCCACATCTGAACAACAAAAGAGGCCCTCTGGGGGTGACTCCTAGGACATAATTATGAGTAGGATTAGCATCTCCTTTGCATTATCAAGCTTTGTAAGGGCAAGCCCCAAGATCAAGGGCTCGGCCTACTAAGCTGTTCCCCAATGCTTGTGAGAATATCAGGAATTCCCCAGGTGGGGAAGTTTAATATTTCCATATTTTTCCGCAGTCTTTCAAGGGAGCTTTATAAATACTTTTTGTTCTCTGCCCAAATTACTCTGGGTTGTATTGAGGCTTCATGCTAACCTGTACAAACAACAAGGTCTCACTCCCTCATCAAGGTTCCATGTAATTATGGCATTTGAGTAAACTGACCATACAAGTTCAATTATATAGTGTGCTAAGAAAATATATATTTTGCACCATATACTCATCTCTTTGTGCAGGATTTCAGATGTCCTGTCCTCCATCTCACGATTCTTTCTTCTGCCTCTCCAAGTCTGGGGTTGTATGTCACCATTGTGTTTTTCATCTATTGTATTGTGTCTTTCATTCCCATAAGTTCTGCCATTTGTTTTTTCAAGCTTACGAATTCTTCCTTATGGTCACCCAGTGTCTTCTTTATTTCCTTTATCTCTTTTTTTTTTTTTTAATCATCATTTTATTGAGATATATTCACATACCACGCAGTCATACAAAACAAATTGTACTTTCGATTGTTTACAGTACCATTACATAGTTGTACATTCATCACCTAAATCAATCCCTGACACCTTCATTAGCACACACACAAAAATAACAAGAATAATAATTAGAGTGAAAAAGAGCAATTGAAGTAAAAAAGAACACTAGGTACCTTTGTCTGTTTGTTTGCTTCCCCTACTTTTCTACACATCCATCCATAAACTAGACAAAGTGGAGTTTGGTCCTTATGGCATTCCCAATCCCACTGTCACCCCTCATAAGCTACATTTTTATACAACTGTCTTCGAGATTCATGGGTTCTGGGTTGTAGTTTAATAGTTTCAGGTATCCACCACCAGCTACCCCAATTCTTTAGAACCTAAAAAAGGTTGTCTAAAGTGTGCGTAAGAGTGCCCACCAGAGTGATCTCTCGGCTCGTTTTGGAATCTCTCTGCCACTGAAGCTTATTTCATTTCCTTTCACATCCCCCTTTTGGTCAAGAAGATGTTCTCCATCCCACGATGCCGGGTCTACATTCCTCCCCGGGAGTCATATTCCACGTTGCCAGGGAGATTCACTTCCCTGGGTGTCTGATCCCACGTAGGGGGGAGGGCAGTGATTTCACCTTTCAAGTTGGCTTAGCCAGAGAGAGAGGGCCACATCTGAGCAACAAAGAGGCATTCAGGAGGAGACTCTTAGGCACAAATACAGGGAGGCCTAGCCTCTCCTTTGCAGCAACCGTCTTCCCAAGGGTAAAACTTATGGTAGAGGGCTCAACCCATCAAACCACCAGTCCCCTATGTCTGTGGTCATGTTAGCAACCATGGAGGTGGGGTAGGCGAATACACCTGCATTCTCCACAGGCTCCTCAAGGGGGCACTACATCTTTCTTTTTTTTTTTCCTTGTTTGTCTTTTTTTTTTTTTTTTTTTTTTTTTTTTAACTTTCCCTTCTTTTTTCAAATCAACTGTATGAAAAAAAAAGTTAAAAAGAAAACAAACATACAATAAAAGAACATTTCAAAGAGACCATAGCAAGGGAGTAAGAAAAAGACAACTAACCTAAGATAACTGCTTAACTTCCAACATTTTCCTACTTTACCCCAAGAAAGTTACATAATATAGCAACATTTCAGTGAACTTGTTCCTACTACATCCATCAGAAATTAACAGACCATAGTCATTTCTGGGCATCCCCAGAACGTTAAATAGCTTATCTGTTCTTCTTGGATTATTGTTCCCCCTTCCTTAATTGCTCTCTACTGCTAGTTCCCCTACATTCTACATTATAAACCATTTGTTTTACATTTTTCAAAGTTCACATTAGTGGTAGCATATAATATTTCTCTTTTTGTGCCTGGCTTATTTCGCTCAGCATTATGTCTTCAAGGTTCATCCATGTTGTCATATGTTTCACCAGATCGTTCCTTCTTACTGCCGCGTAGTATTCCATCGTGTGTATATACCACATTTTATTTATCCACTCATCTGTTGAAGGACATTTGGGTTGTTTCCATCTCTTGGCAATTGTGAATAGTGCTGCTATGAACATTGGCGTGCAGATATCTGTTCGTGTCACTGCTTTCCGATCTTCCGGGTATATACCGAGAAGTGCAATCGCTGGATCGAATGGTAGCTCTATATCTAGTTTTCTAAGGAACTGCCAGACTGACTTCCAGAGTGGCTGAACCATTATACAGTCCCACCAACAATGAATAAGAGTTCCAATTTCTCCACATCCCCTCCAGCATTTGTAGTTTCCTGTTTGTTTAATGGCAGCCATTCTAACCGGTGTTAGATGGTATCTCATTGTGGTCTTAATTTGCATCTCTCTAATAGCTAGTGAAGCTGAACATTTTTTCATGTGTTTCTTGGCCATTTGTATTTCCTCTTCAGAGAACTGTCTTTTCATATCTTTTGCCCATTTTATAATTGGGCTGTCTGTACTATTGTCATTGAGTTGTAGGATTTCTTTGTATATGCAAGATATCAGTCTTTTGTCAGATACATGGTTTCCAAAAATTTTTTCCCATTGAGTTGGCTGCCTCTTTACCTTTTTGAGAAATTCCTTTGAGGTGCAGAAACTTCTAAGCTTGAGGAGTTCCCATTTATCTATTTTCTCTTTTGTTGCTTGTGCTTTGGGTGTAAAGTCTAGGAAGTGGCCTCCTAATACAAGGTCTTGAAGATGTTTTCCTACATTATCTTCTAGGAGTTTTATGGTACTTTCTTTTATATTGAGATCTTTGGTCCATTTTGAGTTAATTTTTGTGTAGGGGGTGAGGTAGGGGTCCTCTTTCATTCTTTTGGATATGGATATCCAACTCTCCCAGCCCCATTTGTTGAAAAGACCATTATGGCTCAGTTCGGTGACTTTGGGGGCCTTATCAAAGATCAGTCGGCCATAGATCTGAGGGTCTATCTCTGAATTCTCAATTCGATTCCATTGATCTATATGTCTATCTTTGTGCCAGTACCATGCTGTTTTGGCAACTGTGGCTTTATAATAAGCTTCAAAGTCAGGGAGTGTAAGTCCTCCCACTTCGTTTTTCTTTTTTAGAGTGTCTTTAGCAATTCGAGGCATCTTCCCTTTCCAAATAAATTTGATAACTAGCTTTTCCAAGTCTGCAAAGTAGGTTGTTGGAATTTTGATTGGGATTGCATTGAATCTGTAGATGAGTTTGGGTAGAATTGACATCTTAATGACATTTAGCCTTCCTATCCATGAACATGGAATATTTTTCCATCTTTTAAGGTCCCCTTCTATTTCTTTTAGTAGAGTTATGTAGTTTTCTTTGTATAGGTCTTTTACATCTTTGGTTAAGTTTATTCCTAGGTACTTGATTTTTTTAGTTGCTATTGAAAATGGTATCTTTTTCTTGAGTGTCTCTTCAGTTTGTTCATTTCTAGCATATAGAAACATTACTGACTTATGTGCATTAATCTTGTATCTCGCTACTTTGCTAAATTTGTTTATTAGCTCTAGTAGGTGTATCGTTGATTTCTCAGGGTTTTCTAGATATAAGATCATATCATCTGCAAACAATGACAGTTTTACTTCTTCTTTTCCAATTTGGATGCCTTTTATTTCTTTGTCTTCCCAGATTGCCCTGGCTAGCACTTCCAGCACAATGTTGAATAACAGTGGTGACAGCGGGCATCCTTGTCTTGTTCCTGATCTTAGAGGGAAGGCTTTCAGTCTCTCACCATTGAGTACTATGCTGGCTGTGGGTTTTTCATATATGCTCTTTATCATGTTGAGGAAGTTTCCTTCAATTCCTACCTTTTGAAGTGTTTTTATCAAAAAGGGATGTTGGATTTTGTCAAATGCTTTTTCAGCATCTATTGAGATGATCAATTGATTTTTCCCTTTCGAGTTTTTAATGTGTTGTAATACATTGATTGTTTTTCTTATGTTGAACCATCCTTGCATGCCTGGAATGAACCCCACTTGGTCATGGTGTATGATTTTTTTAATGTGTCTTTGGATTCGATTTGCAAGTATTTTGTTGAGGATTTTTGCATCTATATTCATTAGGGAGATTGGCCGGTAGTTTTCCTTTTTTGTAGCATCTTTGCCTGGTTTGGGTATTAGATTGATGTTAGCTTCATAAAATGAGTTAGGTAGTGTTCCATTTTCTTCAATGTTTTGAAAGAGTTTGAGTAAGATTGGTGTCAGTTCTTTCTGGAAAGTTTGGTAGAATTCCCCTGTGAAGCCATCTGGCCCTGGGCATTTATTTGTGGGAAGATTTTTGATGACTGATTGGATCTCTTTGCTTGTGATGGGTTGGTTGAGGTCTTCTATTTCTTCTCTGGTCAGTCTAGGTTGTTCATATGTTTCCAGGAAATTGTCCATTTCTTCTACATTATCCAGTTTGTTGCCATACAGTTGTTCATAATATCCTCTTATAATTTTTTTAATTTCTTCAGGATCTGCAGTTATGTCACCTTTTTCATTCATTATTTTGTTTATATGGGTCTTCTCTCTTTTTGATTTTGTCAGTCTAGCTAGGGGCTTGTCAATCTTGTTGATCTTCTCAAAGAACCAACTTTTGGTGATATTTATCCTTTCTATTGTTTTTTTGTTCTCTATGTCATTTATTTCTGCTTTAATCCTTGTTATTTCTTTTCTTGTACTTGGTTTAGGATTGGTTTGCTGTTCATTTTCTAGCTTCTTCAGTTGATCCATTAGTTCTTTGATTTTGGCTCTTTCTTCCTTTTTAATATATGCGTTTAGTGCTATAAATTTCCCCCTTAGCACTGCTTTTGCTGCATCCCATAGGTTTTGGTATGTTGTGTTCTCATTTTCATTCGTCTCTATATATTTAGCAATTTCTCTTGCTATTTCTTCTTTAACCCACTGATTGTTTAGGAGTGTGTTGTTTAACCTCCAGGTATTTGTGAATTTTCTAAGTCTCTGATGGTTATTGACTTCTAATTGTATTCCATTGTGGTCAGAGAATGTGCTTTGAATAATTTCAATCTTTTTAAATTTATTGAGGCTTGTTTTATGTCCCAGCATATGATCTATTCTGGAGAAAGTTCCGTGAGCACTAGAAAAGTATGTGTATCCTGGTGATTTGGGATGTAATGTCCTGTAGATGTCTGTTAAATCTAATTCATTGATCAGATTGTTTAGGTTTTCAATTTCCTTATTGGTCTTCTGTCTGGTTGATCTATCTATAGGAGAGAGTGATGTGTTGAAGTCTCCCACAATTATTGTGGAAACATCAATTGCTTCCTTTAGTTTTGCCAATGTTTCTCTCATGTATTTTGTGGCACCTTGATTGGGTGCATAGACATTTACGATTGTTATTTCTTCTTGCTGAATTGCCCCTTTTATTAGTATGTAGTGGCCTTCTTTGTCTCTCAAAACATCCCTGCATTTGAAGTCTATTTTATCTGAGATTAATATTGCTACACCTGCTTTCTTTTGGCTGTGGCTTGCATGAAATATTTTTTTCCATCCTTTCACTTTCAGTTTCTTTGTGTCCCTGTGTCTAAGATGAGTCTCTTGTATGCAACATATTGATGGTTCATTTTTTTTGATCCATTCTGCGAATCTATATCTTTTAATTGGGGAGTTTAATCCATTTACATTCAACGTTAAAACCGTGAAGGCATTTCTTGAATCGGCCATCTTATCCTTTGGATTATGTTTGCCATATTTTTCCCTCTCTCTATTAATATCCTTTATTGTACCCATACCGAATCTCTTTAGTACTGAACCTTTCTCCAAGTCTCTCTGTCCTGTCTTTGTTTCTCTGTCTGTAGGGCTCCCTTTAGTATCTCCAGTAGGGCAGGTCTCTTGTTAGCAAATTCTCTCAGCATTTCTTTGTCTGTGAAAAATTTAAGCTCTCCCTCAAATTTGAAGGAGAGCTTTGCTGGATAAAGTATTCTTGGCTGGAAATTCCTCTCACTGAGAATTTTAAATATATCGTGCCACTGCTTTCTCGCCTCCATGGTGGCTGCTGAGTAGTCACTACTTAGTCTTATGCTGTTTCCTTTGTATGTGGTGAATTGCTTTCTCTTGCTGCTTTCAGAACTTGCTCCTTCTCTTCTATGTTTGACAGTGTGATCAGTATATGTCTCGGAGTGGGTTTTTTTGGATTTATTCTATTTGGAGTTCGCTGAGCATTTATGATTTGTGTATTTATGTTGTTTAGAAGATTTGGGAAGTTTTCCCCAACAATTTCTTTGAATACTCTTCCTAGACCTTTACCCTTTTCTTCCCCTTCTGGGACACCAATGAGTCTTATATTCGGACGTTTCATATTATCTATCATATCCCTGAGGTCCATTTCGAGTTTTTCAATTTTTTTCCCCATTCTTTCTTTTATGCTTTCATTTTCCATTCTGTCATCTTCCAGGCCACTGATTCGTTGTTCAACTTCCTCTAGTCTTGTACTATGAGTGTCCAGAATCTTTTTAATTTGGTCAACAGTTTCTTTAATTTCCATAAGATCATCCATTTTTTTATTTAGTCTTGCAATGTCTTCTTTATGCTCTTCTAGGGTCTTCTTGATTTCCTTCATATCCCGTACTAGGGTCTCATTGTTCATCTTTAGTTCTTTGAGTAGCTGCTCTAGGTGGTGTGTCTCTTCTGGTCTTTTGATTTGGGTGCTTGGGCTTGGGTTATCCATATCGTCTGGTTTTTTCATATGCTTTATAATTTTCTGTTGTTTTTGGCCTCGTGGCATTTGCTGAACTTGATAGGGTTCTTTTAGGGTTTGTAGACCAGTTGAAGTCCTTATCTCTAATTTATCAGATCTACAGCTTCGTGGAGTACACTTTCTCTAACTAACCAGCAGATGGCGTCCACGAGCCACCTGTTCTCCACAAGCCAGATCTCCCCTGCTTAGCCTTTTTGGTGAGTGGGGGAGTGAGTCTTGTGGGGCCCAATTGGTGTACCAAGCTTGCGTGTGTAGTTGGTGTTGCCTGCCCTGTATGTGGGGCGTGTTTCTGGGCAGTCGGGGAGGGGGGGTGGCCCTAACAATCAAATCTCCCTGATGATCCTAGAGTTTTAAAGCTGCTGCAATAGTCTAATCCTTCAGTTCAGTCCTGCCACAGTTTGTCTCTGCCACTGACCCCCAAGTCTTTGGTATTGGCGTATGGCTCCTGAGACTTGCAAGTGGGCCCCTCTTCCAGGCTGTGCACCCCGGGTCCTCTGTTGAGGGATGACTGTGCTATGTCACAGGTGAGTGCCGTCCCCCCAGGGCAGTTCTGGGCTGCTGGGCTGTGTTGGGAGGCTCCCAGTCTGCTCAAATGATGGCTGAATGGGGCTCTGTTAATTCACACTGCTCCCCCTTCCCAGCTCTGGGACATTCAGCTGAGGTTGCAGGGAAGGCTAATGTCCACGCCCAGTTTTGTGGTGTGTGCCTGTTATTTGAAGCACTTCCGTCACACTGGGTTGTCTGGGGCAGCTCTGGGCTATGGGGCTGGCGATGGGCAGGAGTGTTTCCTGTCCACCAGGATGGTGGCTGTGAGCGGACACCCCCCTTTTCTTGGGAAGTTGTGTTGTTTAGTGAATTTTCTCAGCCACTGGAATATTGCCTTTTGTCTCAGAGCTCTCTTAGTTCTGCTCTTGACTTGACGTGCCCAAATTTCAATTCTTTGAAGCTTTCTGTATTGAGCTTCTTAGAGTAATTGTTTTAGAAAAAGCAAAAAGGATTTAAAAAAAAAAAAAAAAAAAAAAACGGCCCTCCTCAGAGATCTAATGGGTTATTGAGATGCTAATAGACAAAGCAACCAGGGCCATTAAGGAAAGGTGTACAGGGCAGAGAGATCAGCTTTGCTTCGGGATTTGCATATGCGCCTCAAGGCCTGATCTCCGCCCTTCCCCTTTCTGTGTTCACCAGAACTCGAAAAATCCTCTGCTTTTATTTTGGAGTTTTTCGTGTTGTTTTTTTTCTATGTCTGTCTCCTCTCTGCTGGGCTGGCTGCTCTCAGAGTCTCTGGTGTCTGGTCTCAGTCTATCTATGGTTGGAGATTGAATCAGTAGAATGAGTTTCCGATAAGAGCAGTCACTGCAATTCTCCCTTCTCCTTCCCGGAGCTGACAGCCCCTCCTCCCCCGGGACTGAGCCTGGCAGGGAGGGGCGCGGGTCCCCTGGCCGCAAAAACTTACAGATTTCGCTGATCTCAGCAGTTCCACGTTTTCATGAGTGTTGTATGAAGTATGCCCAAAGACAGATTGCTCTGTGGTGTCCAGTCCACGCAGTTCCTGGCTTTTTACCTACTTTCCTGGAGGAGTAACTAAAACATACAGCTCACCAGTCTGCCATCTTGCCCCGCCTCCCCCTTTATCTCTTTTGTCATACTCTCTCTCACCTCGTTGATTCAGTTTAAAAGATTTGTTTGAACATCTATACTTAGTTGTTTCAACTCCTGAATCTCAGTTGAAATGTTAGTTTCTTCCTTTGACTGGGCCATATCTTCCCATTTCCTGATATGGCTTGTGATTTTCTGCTGTCTTGGCATGTGGTTTTCTTGATCGGTTTATTTTGGAGGTTGTTTTATCTCTTGCATAAAGTTTTCTTGTTAGTTGACTTTCATTTCTATCTTTTCTTTGTTTTTCTCTCTGGCCCATTGTCAGATTGGCTCTGCCCCCCAGTCTTCTCCCCAAAGTCAGGTGCCCACCATGGCCTGCCACAGGGATGAGAGACAGGCACTGGGCACCCCAGCAAGTCCACTGTGTGTGATAATACAAATCTGCTGGCTTCTAATGGTGCTCTATTTTGCACCAGCTGGAAAGACCTGGGTTTGCTCTGGAGCCCTGCTTTAACAGTTGGGTCTTCCCTTTTTCTCACCCAAGACAGGGCTGGGTTTCCTTACTCTTTCTCAGCACTTTGAAGATACTATTCTTTTGACTTCTGTTGTTGCTGTGGAGAAGTCTGTTGTCAATCCACATGTCATTCCTTTGGAGGTAATGTTTTTTTTTTTTTGTTTCTTTTTTCTTTTTGGCTGCTTTTGCTGCTAGTGGCGGCAATTAAATTTTTAGTTTTAAAAATAACTTAATTTTTGTGCTGCAACCTGTAGATGCACATGGAGTTTTAAAAAATAATACAGAGATCCTATATATCCTTTATCAAGTTTCCGCCAGTGGTAAAATCTTGCAAAATTATAGTGTAATATCACAACCAGGATATTGACACAGTGAAGACACAGAACATTTCCATCACCACAAGGATGTTGCCCTTTTATAGCCACATCCACTTCCCTCCTACCCTCACTGCCCTCATAACCCCTGGCAACCACTAATCTCCGTTCCAATAATTTTGTCATTTTAAGTATGTTACATAAATGGAATCATTCAGTGTGTAACCTTTTGAGATTGGCTTTTTTCACTCACCATAATTCTCAGGTGATTTATCTGGGTTGTTTTATATATCGATAGTTCATTCCTTTTTATGACTAAGTAGTATTCCACAGTGTAGATTACCACAGTTTGTTTAATCATTCATCTATTGAAGAACATACAGGTTGTTTCGAGATTGGGGCTATAATGAATAAAGCTTCTATAGGTTTTTGTGTGAATGTAAGTCTTTATTGCTCTTGGATAAACACCCAGGAGTACAGTTACTGGGACGTATAATAATTACATTTTTGTATTTTTAAGAAACTGCCAAACTGTTTTCCTGCGTGGCTGTTTTAGTTTCCTAGGCTACTTAAAGCAAATACCGTGAAATGGGTCCAGCTAGACAATGGGAAATTATTAGCTTACAGTTTTGAGGCTGGGAAAATGTCCGAATCAAGGCATCATCAAGGTGACGCTTTCTTCCCAAAGGCCAGCTGCCAGCGATCCTTGTCTCCTCTGTCACATGGCAAGGCCCATGGTGGCATCTCGTCGTCCTCCTCCCAGTTTCATTGTCTTCAGCTTCCTGCTCCCATGGCTTTCTTTTTTCCTCTCTCTATTAATTACATTTACAAAGGACTCCAGTAAGAGAATTAAGACCCAGCCTGAATGAGGTGGGTCATACCTTGACTGAAGTAGCCTTGTCAAAGGGTCCTGCTTAAAATGGGTCCACACCTACAGGAATGAATTAAACTTAAGAACATGCTTTTCTGGGGTACATACAGCTTCAAACCACCATAGTGCCTGTAATAGTTTACATTCCCACCAGCAATTCACGAGTGATCTAGTTTCTCTAAGTTCTTGCCAGTATTTGGTGTTGCTGCTAATTTTTTCCCTTGAGTTCATTCTTTGTGTTGTCGAGTTCTGTGGTTTTTGTTTTTGTTTTTTTTCTGGTAACTTACGTGCAATCTAAAATTCCCCATTTTTCCACTTTTAGATATACAATTCAGTGATGTTAATTACATTCACAGAGCTATGCCTCCATCATCATCCATTGCCAAAACTTCCATCCCAAACAAACTCTATATCAATTAAATATTAGCTCCCCACTTCCCACCCCCACATTACCATTTTTTATTTCACCTATTCTGTTAGGTGTATAGTGGTATCTCATTGGGGTTTCATTTTGCATTTTCCTAATTGTAATGATGTTAAACAACATCTCACTTATTTGCCAACTGCATATCCTATTCAGTGAAATGTCTCCATGTCTTTGGCCACTTTCTAATTATATTGTTTAGTTTTTTGTGCTGTTGAGAGTTGGACCATGCTTTTGGTGACAAGGGTAAGAACTCTGCCTAACCTTAGATCCTGAACTTTTTCTCTCTTTCTTTTTTTTCTAAAAGGTTTAGAATTTCACATTTAAATCTGTGATTCATTTTGAGTTGTTTTTGAGTAACGTGTGATACTTAGGTTGAAGGTCTTTTCTTTTTTTCCTTCCCTCTATGGATGTCCACTTGCTCTAACACCATTTGTTGAAAAAGCTTTGGCTCCTTTTAAGGTTTTTCTTTGTCTTTGGTGTTCCAGAGCTTCATTATGACTTGTCTAGATTTGAATTTCCTGTTACTACTTTCACTTGGTTTAGCATTTCCTGTGTTTGATGATGGCTTCGTGTTTTTTTATTCTGCTGGAAGCTTCTCTGCCATTTTCTCTTCAAATATTGCCCCATCCCTGTTCTTTCCTTTACAACTCCAGTCAGTTTTATAGTAGGCCTCCTCCTTCAGTTCTTTGTATCTTAACTTTCATATTTTCCAGCTAGTGCATTCTGAGTAATTGCTTCAGTTCCGTATCCCAGGCTACCTATTTTTTCTTTCTTCATCTGACCCTAATCTGCTATTTAACCCATCCACTGATCTTTTTTTTTTCAAATTTTCTGGTTATTTTGGTTTTCTATTGTTCCTTGCTCATTTACTTCCATTCTGTCTTATTTAATAGTTATTTCATATTGTTTTTTATAATTCCAATATCTTAAGATATTGAGAACTTAAAATCTTTTTTTTTTTTTTTTCCTGCTGACTGGTGCATAGTAGCTTCTTTCCTTGTGTGTTTATGTTTTTTTTTTTTTAATTGGGAGTACATAATTTGGGACTCCTAAGGTCCTAAATTGAGGCTGCTTTTCTCCAGAGAGGATTTATATTTACCTCTGCCAGTCTCCAGGTGATGCTGCCTGTGGCTACTTTGTTGTCTTGACTTGGAGTTCCCATTCATGCGTGCTTAGTGTACTTCTGAACCCTAGGCCTTTGTGAGAGTTGACTATGTATCAGGGTAGACAAATCTGTTAATAAAGTTTGCCATCCCACCCCCACTATTGCAGAGCCAGTAAACATGCCTGCAGATTTTTTTTTTTCCTAGCCTAGCCTTTCTCTAGTGGTGAGCCCTTCTAGTATCTTGCCTTATGTGGAGATCTTAAATGCTGCTCCCCAACTCTCTTTCAGGCCCAAACTAGTCTCCATCGGCACCCCTCATCCCTGTAGGCTGAGGCCCTTAGTTACCAAATTTTACATTCAGGGCCATTCTAGCTGGTAGAATTTGCTTACCATTCTGTTAATAATATATTTTTGTTCTTGAGGAATTTCTGTGTCTTGCAATCTCAACAGTGCATTTAAATGATTGCTGTAATTTATCTGGCATGTCTGCAATTCAAGACACCCATCCACCATACTGCTAAGAACAGAGATCTCTCCATTATTGTACATAATTCTTGACCACCAAAGAAAAAAATTTTAGTGACATTACATAACAGAAAAATAAATATTGTCCACACAAAAGTTTCTAAAATGTGGTCTGAAAGACTGAATAAGCAAGAGAGAAATGATGTTTGTTTGTGATAGGAGCGTTGAGAAGAACTAACTACTGACAACTGAAATTTGAATTCAATAGTTTCCATGGGAAAAATAAAAGTAGTAAAAATTTCTGAGCATAGACTTTCAAGGAAAAACTGATATTTTAGTTGAGAAACTAATTTTAACAACGATGTGTATATAGAGAAACAATGATATATATTAATGAGGAAGTGATTCTAGTTAAGTGTTCATCAGGTATCCTTGATTGGATACAGGGCAGTTTTGGCTCTAGGTTACTCTTATCTTGGAGAAAGTGACCATGTTTCCTGTTTCTTCTGTTTTGCCTCTCTGGCTTTTAGGTGAACTTTTAAAATCAGGCTCCAGTGGTACATCCCTCCGAGTTTTTCTAAAACTGAACAAAATTGAGTGAGCTATTGATAGTCACATTTTTTGTTGTTGTTGTTAAATGGTTGTTTTCAGACTAACACTGTTCATTAGTTATAACTTTGCTGTCAAGTTTCAGGTTGATCTCTCTTACCAGTTGAATTTTCAAAGATTTTGATCAGAACTATTAAAGGCTAAAAGTGGAGAAACTTTAAATAAGCTCAGCAATTATACTCACACTAATGTCTTTTAATAAATTGGGTTGATTTTTAGTTACTGAAAGGTATATTTTATATGTGTTTTCCACTCATAAAAATTTTTACTCTCAAGTTAAACATTTCTTGCCCATCTAGATTGAGTTGCAAAAAATGCATTATTGATAGTAAAATCGAAATCACAGAAGCCTTACCTTCTGGTTGCTGTTGCTATGAAACCATGTTTTGATGGGAAATTTTAGAGAAGCTTATTCTTCCTGTTGTTAAATGATAGAATATGGAGATCCCCTTACTTTTCAAAAATGTCTTTTTTCTTTTTTAAAGCAAGTAATCTCAATTATTATTCTTACCAATGGGACAATCTTTATTCCTACCCTATCTCACCTACACAGGACTGCTAATTAAGGTTAATTAATTTTGCTATGGGCTATACCAAGAATTAAAAGTTTTATGTTTTGCCTTTTTCCTTATTCCCAGTTCTTTGAATGGGTGGATGAGCAGGGCTTTTGAGAGATGTTCTATGTGCAGTTAAAATGTTGTATTGCTGCTATTTATTTTGCCTAGGACATTAGGAAAAAGGATTGCAAATAGGTTAACACACTAGCAAGAAAGCTTAAATAAAAGGAGCAGTTAGGAAAGTGCCGCTTCTGTGCTTTGTTGCCATGAATCTAGAAAAAGACTGCAACAGCCTTTGGTTCCTGAAAAGGGGCAAAGTTTTGCTTTGTTTCCTTCAAAGACAGCTCAGTCTGGTGGAAAGAGAGCTTGGGATTCTGAGTCAAGAAACTTGAGTTCAAGATCTGGTTCAGCCTGATACCATCTGGGTTAGCTCAGAAAGTCGCCAAACCTCTGTCTTGGTTTCTTTTCTATAGAATGGAGTAATGCTTCCTCCACCTGTCTCAGAGGGCTGTTGTGAAAGTCAAATGAAAAAATATGAGAGTAATTTAAAAATGTAAAAAACAAATCCTCACATTTAGCCTCACTGGTAGAGAAGATAGAAATTGGAATTAGTACCTTCAGAATAGGGCATTTACCTAACTTTCCACTGTGGACTCAAGAAAGACTGAAATGCTGGTGACATTGGTATCTCTGTCTCAGTCACCAGCTGTATGTACACCAGACTCTGGCTGGGTAGATGAAAGAGCAAAAATTCCATAAAAATGCACAGATCTTCTGCTATGCTGGTTGATATGTTAGTTAAAAAGATAATTAAGAAACCGTCTTATGAGGAGACGGCCTTGCACAGGAACCTGAATACTTCCCTGAGCATACAGTGAGATGGGGTGATGCAGGAAAGAAATACACAGGTAGAAATAGGTTCCAAAACTACTTCATCAAATAATTGCCAAATGGTATTTAGACCATGTGTATTAGTGTCCTGTGGCTACCATAACAAATTACCACATACTTGGTGGTTTAAAACAACAGAAACTTATTCTACCACGATTCTGGAGGCCAGAAATCCAAAATCATTGCTGGGCCCTACTGTGTCATCAGGGCTGCTCTTCTTCCAGAAGCCCTAGGGAAGAGTCCATTCCTCGGCTCTTCCAGCTTCTGGTGGCTGCCAACATTTCTTGGCTTGTGGCTACATCACTCCAGTCTCTGCCTCCATGGTCACATCAGCTTCTCCTTCATGTCTGTGTTAAATCTCCCTCTGCCTCCATATTGTAAGGATAAATGTGATGGCACTTAGGGCCCACCCAGATAATCCAGGACAGCCTTCCCGTCTCAAGATCCTTAATCACATCTGCAAAGTTCCTTTTGCCGTATGAGGTAACATTCACAGGTTCCAGGGATTAGGATGTGGTTATCTTTTGGGGAGCCATTTTCAGCCTACCCTTTGGCTCTCAAAGATTCACATCCATCCCAACAACCCCCAAAGTCTCAATCCATTATGGCATCAGCTCAGGTCCAAAATCTCATCTAAATATCATCAGCACACAAGTCCAAATTCTCATCATCTGTGCTGGTTTGTATATATATTATGTCCCCCAATAAATAAGCTAGCAAGAAACCATATTCCTTGGTGTCGTCTTTTGGGGGCAGACATATTGGTGTTTATTAAGTTGGAACATTTGGATTGGGTTGTTTCCATGGAGATGCACCCCACCCAACTGTGGGTGATAACTCTGGTTGGATGGTTTCCATGGAGGTGTGGCCCCGCCCATTCAGCATGGGCCTTGATGAGTTCACTGGAGCACTATATAAGCTCAGACAGAAGGAGCGAGCTTGCTACAGCCAAGAGGGACACTTGGAAGAACACACAGGAGCTGAGAGAGGAGCTTCAGCTTACAGAGACATTTTGGAGATGGCCTTTGAAAGCAGACTTTTGCTCTGGAGAAGCTAAGAGAGGACAAATGCCCCAAGAGCAACTAAGAGTGACGTTTTTGAGGAGCTAAAGCCTAGGGAGGAAGGTCCTGGGAGGAAGCCATTTTGAAACCAGAACTCCAGAGCAAATGCCAGCCACGTGCCTTCCCAGCTAGCAGAGGTTTTCTGGACACCACTGGCCATCCCCCAGTGAAGCATTAGCAAACTGGAACATCATCTAAATCAGGTACAGGTGAGAGACACTTGGTGTGATCCCTTCTGGGGCAAAATTCCTCTGTATATGTGGAGCTGTGAAACTAGAAAACAAGTTGTCTGCTTCTGAAATATAATGGTGAAACGGGCATAGGATAACAGTTAGTGACATTCCTATTCCAAAAGGGAGAAAATGGAAGGAGGAAAGGAGTCACCAGTCCCAAACAATTTTGAAATCCAGCAGGGCAAATTCCATTAGGTTTCAAGGCCTGGAAATAATCCTCTACACCCACATCTCCTGCCCCTGTGCCTGCTGCTGTGCCCTTGGAGACATCCTTCCTTTTTCTTGGAGGGTAACATATTTGTAGCTGAGTAGTTTTATCAGCCTGTTTCCTGCTTGTAGAATTTTGGAAGTTTGACAGCTTTCTTTCATTTCATCCCATCTCTGTCCCTTTCAGTCCAAGCTAGCAGTGTTTATGCTGATATAACATTCTCAAAAACTTCGTAGGTCTCCCGGGTATGTCTCAGGAATCTAGACTATTAGACAATATGTTGTTTTAGTTTCCTGGCTGCTAAAGCATATAACATGCAAAGGGTTGGCTTAAACAATGGGAATTTATTGGCTCATGGTTTGAGGCTAGAAGTCCAAAATCAAGGTGTCATCAAAGTGATACTTTCTCCCAGAAAACTGGCATTCTGTGTCTGGCTGCTGGCAACGCTTGGTTCTTGGCTTTTCTGTCACATGGTGCTGCATATAGTGGCCTCTCCTGGCTTCTCTAGGTTCTGTTGACTTCCAGCTCTTTCCCATGGCTTTCTCTCTGTGTGCCTGAATTATATTCTGCTTATAAAGGACTCTAATAATAGGATTAAGACCCATTCTGATTCAGTTAGGCCAAACCTTAACTGAAGTAACCTCATCAAAAGGTCCTATTTACGATGGGTTCACTCCCACAGGAATGGAGTAAGCTTAAGAACATGTTTTTCTGGGGTACATAGCTCAAGCCACCACAGTGGTCCTCCACTGATCTTTCCTGGATAATCCCAGCTCTCTTCCTGGCTTCGGCTGAGATGGTTAAGGGTATCCATGAGTCATATGCTTAATCTCTTTGGCACTAGCAAAAGGTTGTCCAGCCACACCCTTGACTTTTTCTCTGGAGCACACTTTCCTAAAGGTGAATCTCCAAATTTTAGCATGTTTTCAGTCTGAGTAGGCTGAAACTTCCCAAATCTTCAAATCCTGACTCCTTTTTGCCTAAAACTCCTTCCCTCAATTTATTTCTTTTCTCTTACACTTTACTATAAGCAGCGAGAAGAAACCAGACCACACCTTCAACACTTCACACAAAATCTCGGCTAAATATTCAGGTTCATTGCTTACAAGTTCTGCTGTCTGCACAGCTATAGGACACAATTCAGCTAAGTTTTCTACCACCATATAACAAGGATCTCCTTTCCTCCAGTTTCCAATAACATGCTCATCATCCCTTCCGAGCCCACACCAGCCACACCTTTAACACCTGTATTTATACAACAGTCAGTTTAAGGCAGTCTAAGCTGCGCCTATCATGAGTCTCCGAATTCTTCCAGCCTCTACTCATTATCCAACTCCAAAGCCACTTCCACAATTTTTAGGTATTCTTTTGTAACAGCACCCCATTTCCTGGTACCAAAATTTGCATCAGCATTTCAACCAGAGAAACAGACCTGGTAAGCCATATATTAAGAGATTTATTGCAAGGAATTGGCTTGTGCAATTGTGGCGACTGGCGAGGCAAGTATGAAATCCTTAGACAAGGCCACCAAGAAGGGCAGGTGGCAGCTCTCAAACCACTATCCACAGGCAGAATTTCTTCTTCAGTTCTGCTCGTAAGGCCTTTCAATGGACTGAATCCAGTTTACCCAGGTTATCTAGGATAATCTCCTTTAACGTCAATTGACCATAGCCATCAATCAAATCTTCAAAAATACCTTCACAGCAACTCTTAAGATTAGTGTTTGATTGAATAACTAAGGTCTATAACCTAGCTAAGTTGATACATAAAATTGATTATCTCACTCATAGCTGAGAGACTATGGAATAATGAGGTTAGGAAATATATTTTTAAGAGATCATTCTTGATTTGTGCCCTAAAAAGAACAATGGGCAAAGGGCTTGGTGGAGGTGTCAACAGCAAAGGCATTTTGCTCTTGAAGATGACCCAAGCAAGCAGTAGAGGGGAGGGCAATATGATGGTCTGACTAAAGCAAAGAGCAGTGAAGAGTAATGAGGGTAGAAAGGGAGGAGGACATTGAGGACAGGGGGCATGGAATGTGAAATTGGGAAGATTGGGTTTGGTTTGCTGGGCAGTAGAAAATGAGAGCCTGGAAGGTGGTGGCCAGGCTCTCCCCATTCCTCGGGAAATGTGCTCCACCCTCTCTGAGGCCTGGGGTAGCAGCATTCTTCCTGAGCATCTAGGTGGAAGGCCCACCCTCTGCCTCTGGGGCAAACTTGCCCTTTCCATGTGCATGGGTTGCTCTGCTCTCCTTGCCCGAGATTTCTTGGCTTCAGATCTTGGCTCCCATGGTTCTGCCTTCTCTGAAGAAATTTTTCCTTCAATCTGTCCCTTTTCTGTTCCTTTTAGTCCAGACTGGCAGTGGTTCTGTCTATACAGATCTCACAAAAATTTGTTGGCTTGGCATGCAGCACACAGGGGTCAAAACTATCAGACAATAGGACTTTCCACAAATCCTTTCTGGATAACTCCATCTCTGATCCTGGCTTGTACTGAAATGGCTGGCTGGTTCCAGGGTTCATTAAATCCTCACATGAGGCTGTAGCCTCTGGGGTTTCACTTTCTGGAAGCCCAGAGTTTTCCAGACCATCAATTTCTGATTTCTTTGAATGCAAGAGTTCAGTTCTCAGTTTATCTCTTTTCTCTTGAATTTTGCTAAAAGCTGCAAGAAGCCAGGCTACATTTTTGATATTTAGTTTGGAGATCTCTTCAGCTAAGTATCCCAGCTCATCACTTTCAAATTCTGCCTTCCATCCGACACCAGGACTCAATTTTGCCAAATTCTCTGCCACTTTAAAACAAGGATTGCCTTCCTTCCAGTTGGCAATGACACATTCATCATTTATGTTTGAGCCCTCATCAGAAGTATTTTTAGAGTCCATATTTCTACCACAGTCTCTTCAAAGCAATCTAGGCCTTTTCTATCAAGCTCCTCACAATTCTTCCAGAATCATCCCCTTATCCATTTAAAACGCCGTTCCAACATGTTTGGTATTTGCAAACTGAGCAGTACCGCACTCCTGGTACCAAAATCTGTTTCAGTTTGCTAATGTGCTGTTATGCAAATTACCAAAAATTGTTGGGGACGATTAAGGTAGCATGTATAAAATCCACCCTCAGCGATGCCGGGGATATGCAACATGGCCTCTGGGGCTGATGCAATAACGGCTTAAGTTGCCCTCAGCCTTCTTTACGGAAGTGATAGCCGTTCGTGCCTAAGATTCGCGCCTAGAGTGCTAGCTTTACTACCTGCCTTCTACCCCAGCAACAGTAGCCACCAATCCTGTGCTAGCCTTACATCTGCCATACGCCCTAGCAACAGCAGCCACCAATCCTAGACCGCCACCCGCCCTTGCTAGCCACTCCCCCTCTCTCCTAGAGTATATATGCTCTGCCCCCTCAATAAAGATTTGCAGCTTGATCAGAAACCTGTCTTGCTGTCATTCCTCGTGTCTCTTGTCCCATACCATTCCTCCCTCACAGGACTCGGAGCCTCTGATGAATGTCCCGCGGGCCGGGACAAAAAATTGATTGGCTTTTATAAAGGGGGTTTATTAGGTTACAAATTTGCAGTTCTAAGGCCATGAAAGTGTTCAAAGTAAGGCATCAAAAGAAGATAACTTCATTGAAGAATGGCCAATGCTGTCTGGAATACCTTTGTCAGCTGGGAAGGCATGTGGCTGGCGTCTGCTGATTCCAGGTTGTGTTTCAGCTCCTCTCTCAGCTCCTGTGTGTCCTTAGCTTAGCATCTCCAAACATCTCCAAGCATCTCCAAGTGTCCACTCTCAAGCTTCTCTCCAAAATTCTCTCTCACCTGCTCTTGGGGTGTTTTGTCCTCTCTTCGCATCTCCAGAGCAAACTCTGGGCCAGCATCTCAAAGCATCTCTCTCAGCTGCTCTCTGTGTGAGCTCCCTTTGAAGGACTCCAGTAAACTAATCAAGACCTACCATGATGGGCGGGGTCAAATCTCCATGGAGACATTCAGTCAAGAGGTCAAACCCTAATCAAAAAGATTAATAAATCTGCCCCACACAAGATTGTATTAAAGAACATGGCTTTTCCTGGGGGACATAATATAGGCAAACTGGCACAGGCACCAAATTCCTCAGGTGGCACTGCATGCAATTCATCCAACACCCTTTCCACATGTAATCCCCAACCAGATTTCCCTCAGAGCAGGCTTTCCAGAGGAGATGCTGTAAAAGCTGCATTTGCCTCCCAGCTGGGTACAGTGCTAGAACACAGCTGGGTGTCAACAACAATACAAGATTTCAAAGCCATACAGTCTTTGCTCCATAACCACTCATTTGGCATGATAAAAAATAGTTAAGATATATTTGGAATGATCATGGATGGACCTGCTTCTAGTAGAACTTCTTTGATATGGTGACATGGTTGGCGGGAGCTCACCTTGGCCACGTGAGTGGGTGAGCAGCAGAGGGTAATTCTGGAAGCACCTTGATGACAGGCCCTGTTCTTGTCTGGTGTGCAGGAGATGCCTCACCCATGGCAGGAAACTGGCCTTGCAGATTCTGCAAGCTCAGCGGGGGGCAGTAGTATACATATTTTTAACTTCATTGTAAGTAATGTTTCATTATTACATGGATAACACTTTTATAGACTACTCATTCTCTGAAAACAAGCACAAAACATACTCATGACCTTTCTCCCTAGCAAATGCTTATGGGAAATAACACGAAGGGCTTCACCATAAAACTTGCTTAATTTTCAGGTCCATCCTCAATGTCCTTCTCACTGCACAGCCCCCATTGTGTGCCAGCATAGCCAATGCTCTGTCACATGCAACCTTCAGGCACAGCATTCGCCCAAAAGTTCCTCAGCCTCCCTTCCTGTCGCCCCACTATGTAGTAAGAGTGTGCTTATTGGAGGGGAAAGTGTTACCAGAACCAGAGGGTGTTCAAAGAGCTCTGAAGGAAAGGTGTTTGGGGGTTGCAGGGTGAGCTGTTTGCAGAACTGAGAGAAGCCTGAGTCCAGCCTGACTGGCGGGCAGAATGCTGAGCTGAGCCTTAGAACTGCATTTCTAAACCTAGACTCTGCGAGGGGTCAAGTGTGACCACTTAGAATTTGGCCCAGGAGTAGGTCCAGATCATATCACGTGTATCAGCACCCATCCTTTTTCTTTGCCCTCAACCTAGATTCCTCTCCCTGTTTCCCATAGCCCTCATGTCTTTTGATTCATAATCTCTTTTCCTATGAATAGATATAGACCATCCCATCTCCCCCTTGGGGCTTTTGTGAGAGAACTGCAGAAAAGCCGGGTCCCCCAGCATCCATTTCCCATAGGGACTGTGCGTGGGAGCAGCTTTGGGGATATGGTCCCAGGTGCCAACTTATTTAGTTTCTGCCAACACAGGGTCACGAAGTAGAGAAGTCTGCCTGGCCAAATACAAAGCAGGCATTTGAGCCCTAGTCTCCAAATCAGACACTAAGTAATAGGCAGTGGTGATGGTGTACACAAATAAACATGAATTGTATACTTGAAATGGTTATAGATGGCAAATTTTAAGGGATATATGTTACCACAAAATTTTTTTAAAATTAAAAACTTTAAAACATGAAAGAAAATGTAGGAAAATATCTTTACAACTTCAGCATAAGAATTTCTTAAACAAGACACAAAAAGTAAAAAGAATGAAGAGATTTACCATTTTGACTACCCAAAAGTCAAAACATCCATAGGCCCAAAGACCTCATAAACAAAGTTAAAAGGCAAGTGTTAGATGGGAAGAAGCTATTTGCCTCATATATGAAAGACAAAGGATTAATAGGTATTGGTAAAAGGTTTCTACAAATCAATAAGGAAAAGGCCACACAGGAAAATGGGCAATGGATTTGAAGAGGAAAATTGCACAGCCAATAAGGAAGATCCTCAAGATACCTATGCAGGGAAATAAAAATGAAATAATTGTGATCTACCATTTCTCACACAGCAGATTGGAAAAAAGCAACGTCTCAAAGTCCCAAATTTCAGTGAGGTTATGGAGTGATGGGAACTCTCATGGTCCACTGGTGGGAGAGTAAATTAGAGAGCAGTTTGGCAGTAGCTGGTCAGGCTGAACACGTGCATATCCATGGGGTACTGCGAGTGATGGGTGTCTTAGTGTGCCACAGCTGCTGTAACAAAGACCACACACTGGTTTCACTTAAACAGCATGAATGTATTGTCTCACGGTTTTGGAAGCTAGAAGTCCAACATCAAGGTGTCGGCAGGATCAGGCTTTCTCTGAAGTCTGTAGCGTTCGGGTGGGGGTTTGCAGGCAATCTGTAACAGCCTCTGTCTCCATCACATGGCACACGGCTGCCTGTCTCCCAGACTGTCTCCTACTACTGTGTCCAACTTTGCTTACAGTGATTCCAGTCATAATGAGTTAAGGCCTTCCCTGATTCGGTTTGGCCTCATCTTAACTAACAACATCTTCAAAGATCCTACTTACAGATGGATTCACACTCACAGGACCAGGGGTTAGGACATGCCTCAGTCCAAAACAACTCTACCGTTTTATCTTATTTGTTGAGAACATGGAACAGACAACCTAAGACTGTTTGTGTTTCTTCCTGTTGCTGCAGATGGAGGGGAGGACACTAGGCCAGGGGTTCCTAACTGGGTCCGTGGACAGGCTCCCAGGCCTCCATGACCACTGAGACACGGTATGTTTGGGCATCTCTCCATGATGAGACGTTTGGGGTCCACAGTCTCGACAGCTCCCACACTTCTTCCTCAAAGCACAGACCACAAGGGCCGGAATGGGCAGAGAGCTGAGGGGCAGATCCAATGCTCAGTCTAGACAGCGCAGAAGAAGAAGGGTGCTGGGCTGTTGTCCCACTCCCTTCAAGTATTCTGATAGCTTTTAGTTATATGTAGACATGACCCAATCACCATGCAACTAGCAAGCTGCTGCCTTCTCCAAGGTCTCAGGGACAGTGGCAGTTTCAGGTCAGCGAGGTTGTAACTAAAATTGTTGCCTGTAGCAGACTTTATTTCTTTTTGAGTGGGCAATAAATAGCCTAAAGAGTGGTTCAATTCTTTTGGCTTCTGAGTTATGGCTGCAAATCAAGACGAGGTTACTCTACAGACACTTGTACACCAATGTTTATAGCAGCACTATTCACAGTAGCCAAAGGTTGAAACAACCCAAGTGTCTATGGACAAATGAATGGGTAAACAAAATGTGGTACATATGCAAAATGGAATATTATTCAGCTATAAAGAAGAATAAAGTCCTGATACCTGCTACAACATGGGCGAACCTTGAAGACATCATGCTGACTAAAATAAGTCAGACACAGAGGGACAGATAGTGTATGATTCCACTTATATGAAATAGCTAAAATAAGCAAATTCGTGGAGACAAATAGTAGATTACAGGTTGCCAAGGGACAGCAGGGTGGGGTAGTGGGGAAGGAGGGAATAGTTACTTAACAGGTGCAGAGTTTCTGTTTGAGATGAAAATGTTTGGGTAATGGATGTTGGTGATAGTAGCACAATATTTGGAATGGAATTAATACCACTGAATTGCACATGTGAAAGTGGTTAAAATGGGAAGTACAGAAATTTGGAATTGTATATATGTTACAACAATAAAAAGTCCCCCCCCCCGAAAAAAAGATGAGGTTACTCTAAATCAGATGTCTTAAAGGGACTGTACCAGTTTGTATGTATTATGTCCCCCAGAGAAAGCTATGTTCTTTTTTTTTTTTTTTTAATTCAGTTTTATTGAAATACATTCACACACCATACAATCATCCATGGTATACAATCCACTGTCCACAGTATGATAACATAGTTATGCGTTCATCACCACAATCTATCTCTGAACATTTTCCTTACATCAGAAAGAACCAGAACAAGAATAAAAAATAAAAGTGAAAAAAAAAACACCCAAATCATCCCCCCATCCCACCCCATTTGTCCTTTAGTTTTATCCCCATTCCTCCACTCATCCATACACTAGATAAAGGGGGTGTGATCCACAAGGTCTTCACAATCACACTGTCACCCCTTGTAATCTACATTATTATATAATTGTCTTCAGGAGTCCAGGCTGCTGGGTTGGAGTTTGGTAGTGTCAGGTATTTACTTCTAGCTATTCCAATACATTAAAGCCTAAGAGGTGTTATCTATATAGTGCATAAGAATGTCCACCAGAGTGACCTCTCGACTCCATTTGGAATCTCTCAGCCACTGAAACTATTTCGTCTCATTTTGCATCCCCCTTTTGGTCAAGAAGGTACTCTCAGTCCCACGATGCCGGGTCTACATTCATAAAGCTATGTTCTTTAATGTAATCTTGTGGGGCCAGAGGTATTAATGTTGATTGGGTTGGAACTTACTGAGTATTTCCATGGAGATGTGAATCAATCAACTGTGGGCAAGGCTTTGATTGGATAATTTCCATGGAGGTGTTACTCCGCCCATTTGGGGTAAGTCTGAATTAAATGATGGAGCCATATGAACGAGCTGACAGAGAGCTGCAGCTGAGAGACACATTTTGAAGACAGCTGTTGTAAGCTGACACTGACATTTTGGAGATTTTGAAACTAGAACTCTGGAGCAGACACAAGTCATGTGCCTTCCCAGCTAACAGGGGTTTTCCGGGTGCCACTCACCTTTCTCCAGTGAAGGTACCGGATTGTTGATGCCTTACCTTGGACACTTGATGGTCTTAAGACTGTAACTGTGTAACCAAATAAACCCCCTTTATAAAAGCCAATCCATTTCTGGTGTTTTGCATAATGGCAGCATTAGCAAACCGGAACAGACACCTTTTTTACATATCTTTTTCTTATGGAAATAACCAGATAATGATTTTTCTGGTCTAAATAATGTCTCCAAGATTTAAGACACCCCAGAGTTCTGAGGCCTCCCCTCCCTCCACCGTCCCTTTCCCTTCCCTCCTCTTCTATTTTGTTAAGCCACTTCTAACTCTGGGCTCAAATTGAGCTCCTCTCCCGGCTACCTTGTCTCCTAACCACAGCGAAGTGGTAGCAGTGCAGTGACCAGTTTTGTTGAAATTGTAAGAACTTGGGAGGAGACTTGGAAGATTTTCAGTGTCACTAATCATCTGTGCTATTTGTGACTTCCAGTCAAGATTGAGGAAGAAAATGGAAATGAAATTATTCACACTTTCAGGTCTTAAAAATAGAAAGAAAAAAGAAGCTGCCAGCAGCCCCAAAGCCTTTGTATCTGAAAGGGAGGGTGTGACCCGGGGCTGGGAGGCCCTTGTTTCTCCCTTATTTAGAAGACTTCTAAAAGGAAATGAAGTTGAGTTTAAAATCTCTGAAGTAGGTGCATTCTTCAGTTAATTTTTTTGTAAAAACAGCCCTTCTGTCCCACACACAACCTTTCAAAAGTCTCAGAAAGGGAACTCTGAGCTGTAACTTGAGGGTTCTGCAGAAAGCTGAGTGGACAAGGGCACCAGCAGGTCGCGGAAAGCCACCCTCCTTCCCAACCCCAGGTAAAATCCCAATGTGTTTTCATTTTGAAAACGTCCATGCGCGCCCTGCCAGAAGGCAAAGCTACAAAATAAGTGCAGATTCTTTTGTGACCAAAGAGAAGTCACCTGACCCATTTATACATTGGTTTTTCCATTTCTGCAGTCACAAGATGCTGCCTCTCTCCTCAGTTCGTGAAAAAACTCAAATCGAATTATCGTAAACACTTACTCTGCGTCAGCCTCCGCCATGTATGAGCTGTGTAACCTGTTCGAGCCGACCAGACTCTCTGAGCCTCAGTGCGTCACCTGTGAAAGGGGAATAATTCTGTCCCATCACCAGGGCTAACGGGAAGTTACAACAAGAGTCTCTACATGAAAGCCAAGAACCCTGTGAACATGAGCTTTTATTCTCATGTCGTCTGTTACTGTCGTTCTTTTCTTCCCTTCTTGGGAAGACATGGCATCTTTGGGGAAACACGGGGTTTTTGAGGCAATGTGGGCTCTTTCGTCAATGCGGTAGCATGATTGCAGTTGTTGTTCTGAAATTCCTGGGTGGGAGTGGGGTGGAAGGACAGCAGTGGGAGACATGAGGGCTGTCTGGAAGCCATCACTGGATGGACAGGTGCAACGCGGGGCTGGAGGGTGGGGGTCACCATCTGGCAAAAGCCAGCTCTGTGAGGTGTTTTCTGGCCCTTTCTGTCCCCTCGAAGGAAGATAAGGCATTCCTTCACCTGTATTTTGAGAGCACATTTTGCAAATCAAAAGTATTGAACTTATCATCATGATTTATCATTTGTTGCTGACATTGTTTGGCCTGTTGTCCTGAATTTATTGTGAACAAACTGAAATTGGACTGAGTATTATTGATTTTTTATAAAACTGCATCCAGCATAGTACCTGGTGCAGTAAATGTTTAAGTGAATGAATGAATGAATGAACTAGATAGTGGTGATGTGAATGTACAGGAAAGGGAGGTTATGGAAAATGTCCAGGAAATAGAATTAAGGGAAGCAGAGGAGTCGAGGGTGAGATTCCTGATTTGAGCTCCCAGGTGAGGCCATTCAATGAGATCAGGCACCTAAGAAAAAGTATTTGAAGGGAGAGAGAACTTCAGATTTGGACATTTATTAAAGCAGAACGTTTTAACCCCCTCCTACATCCTAGGCACCATGCCCAGTGTTGGATAGTAGGAGGCAAAGAGGTCAGAATGCTGGAGTAATTCAGTCTCATGAGAAATAGAAAAAGGACAATTCCACATGCATACCAGGCTGTGAGCACAGTGGTGTGGTAGCTGAGAGGACAAAGCCACACTTTCTGTCCATGGGGACAGGGATGGCCACTTTGAGTGGACTTGGAGTCAAATCTTGAAGTTTGCCAGGCCAAAAAGAACATTCCAGGTAGAGTGGAAAGTGTATGGAGAAGCACAACCATGAGAAAGTTCTAGAATGCTTAGGGAACAGCAGGAGATTCAGCGTGGCTTTAGAGGAAGAGCTGGGTGGCTGGTGGTGGGTGGCGAGGGGAGCCGAGTCAGAACCACACTGTAGCACAGCTTGGCAGCTGCTCAGGAATTTGGCTTAGAAGGGCAGAGGAGATTTCTAAGCAAGTGGGTGACATGGTGTTCCAGTTTGCTAATGCTGCCAGAATGCAAAACACCAGAAATGGATTGGCTTTTAAAAAAGGGAGTTTATTTGGTTACACAGTTACAGTCTTAAGGCCATGAGGTGTTCAAGGTAACGCATTAACTTTCGGGTACCTTCACTGGAGGATGGCCAAAGCATCTGGAAAACCTCTGTTAGCTCAGAAGGCACATGGCTGGCATCTCCTTGCTCCCAGGTTGCATTTCAAAACAGCATTCTCCAAAATGTTGCTTTTGGGGCATTTGTCCTCTCTTATCTTCTCCAGAGCAAAAGTCTGCTTTCTACGGCCATCTTCAAACTGTCTCTCATCTGCAGCTCCTCTCTCAGCTCCTGTGTGTTCTTCAAAGTGTCCCTCTTGGCTGTAGCAAGCTCACTCCTTCTGTCTAAACCTATATAGTGCTCTAGTAATTTAATTCAGACCCACGCTGAATGGGCAGGGCCACACCTCCGTGGAAATTATGTAATCAGAGTTATCACTTACAGTTGGGTGGGTTGCATCTCCATGGAAACAATCAAAGAATTACAATCTAATCAACACCAATATGTCCACCCACACAAGATGGCATCAAAGATAATGGTGTTTTGGGGGACATGATACATTCAAACTGGCACACATGGTCAGACTTGTTTTTAGAAAGACAGGTGCGGGAAGGTACAGGGGAGAGTAAGGAAGCGAGATCCCTTCAAAGCTTCTGCAATGAATTAGATGTGGAACTGAGGAATGGGTGGGCAGTAGGAGAGGGGCTTGAGAGGGGCTGGGCGGAAGGAAGGAGGACACTGGGAGCTATTGGCTGTGGACATTGACATACCTGCTAGAAAAGCTCTGGTAAGTCCTGGAGTTAAGAAAAAACGTTTTGGTCTCAGTACTTTTTTAAACTCCCAAAATTTATTGAGGACCCCAAAGAGCTTTTGTTTATGAGGGTTATAGCTATCCATCCATATCCAAATATCCATCCATCCATATTTCTGATTAGAAATTAAAACTAAGACATTAAAAATTTAGATATTAATTTATTTTAAAATAATAAATTAATTACCTTAACACAAACAACATTTTTTTTTAGTGAAAAATAACTATATTTTTCCAAAACAAAAAAATAGCTAGATGCAGTTGTAGGCTGTGGAGGGCTTGAGGGTGGGGAGAAGAGGCCAGGACCCAATACTGGGGAGGGGACAGAGGCCAAGGAAAGAGATGGAAAGACTTAGGAGCAGAATCTGGCTAAGCAGAGTGTTCCAAGAAGGGGGCTGTCCCAAATGTTTGGATTTAAAATGACAAGGGAGTGGTCTAGTGCCCAAAGCTGCAGGGAGGTTGTATAAGGCAAAGAATGCAAAAGGCTATTGGGTTTGGCAGCTCCAAAGCTGCTCGCATCCTTGGTGGAAGTTTCCATATTTCTGTTGCACTCCAGGTCACCTGTGCTCTGGGCCACCTGGGGAAGGAAGGGAGGTGTGTCTGTGCAGGAGGTGGATGCCAAGGGACCTTCCCCAGCCGGACCTCCTTGTGGTAACTGCTCCCACCCCAGCACCACAGGGAGAGGCCCTGCAAGAGAGTGAGAAGCCAAACCGGGAGACTAGAAGCAAGACGTGGACCCTGTGGAGGACCCAGATAGGAGAATAAAGAACCTAAAATACTGAGATGACAGATAAAAAGGCAGGTGTGCAAGAATGCTAGTTGAGCATTATTTGTAGCAGTGAAAAATGGGAAACAGCTTGAATTCCCATGGTTTGGCGTGTGGCTAACCACTGGAGAACACTATTATCCACCCATCCATCCGTCCCTCCATCCTTTCATCCCCCCCACCTACCTATCCATCCATTCATTCATTTATCCACCCCCATCCATCCATCCATCCATCCATCCACCCACCCACCCCCATCCAACCACCTATCCATCCATCCATCCATCCATCCATTCATCAATATGTGCCAAGTTCCAACTGTGTCAGGCCCTGTTTTCGGGGCTGATGATACAGTGGGCAGGAGACAGATAACCAGGCATTTTAAATATGAAAAGCAAGTTGCTGGAAAATACAGATAGTTTGACACCATTTATGTAAAATCCAAACCAGAAAAGCCAAACCATGAAACAGTCTATGTGGGAAACTTTTGGACAAGCCAGTAAATGAGCAGGGAAAACGCTGGCAGCCGTGAACAAGTAGCAGGGGAGGCAGGTGGGATTTGGGCTGTGGAAGAGGAGGCATTTTATCTGTTTATTCTTTATACTTCTGCATTGTTTGCATTTTTCACAGCTCCTCTTCATGATTCTTTCTGTTTTCTAAAACGTTTAATGAAAAGATGGGGGTCGTTGCGGGCAGAAAGGAAAGAGGGTCCTAAGCGCGCCTGCTGGGTTCATTGCCCCCTTTCTTTTGGAAGCGGGTCCGGCTGTCTCGCCCACCGCCACCAGGCAGTGTCGCCCGCTGGAAAGGACCAGATGCAGAGAGGCCCTGGAGTGTAGAGGTTGGGTGCCGTCTGAGTTACCTGGAGGAGGGGGTGCTGGGGAGCTCAGGCGCATTTGGGGGATGGGGGTGGGTGGGAGGGAAGCTGTGTCTCTGGCGGCTCCCGCGGGGTGCGGGGCACGCCCCCCAGATGCTCTAGGGACAATCGCGAGCTTGCCTCTGCAGCACCCCGGCCCCACTGAGCCCCAAAAATCCCCGGGCCCGACCGCGACGTGATTTCCTGCCCTCGGATGGGGCGGGCGGGAGCGGGCGCGGCGCGGGGCCCTGCTGGGGGCCCTTCCTCTTTGGCTGCTCGGAGGAGGAAGCCGGGCCGGCCGGTGCGCCATGGAGCGCCCGGGCGGCAGGGCCGAGCTCTTCCAGAAGCTGGGCTACGGCCCCGAGGACGTGGCCAGGGCTCTGGGGAAGCTGGGCGAGGGCGCACTGGTCAACGACGTGCTGCAGGAGCTGCTGCTGACGGGCCGTCCCCGGGCCCCAGGCGACCCCGCGCCCGTGCTCGTCCCCCGGGGCTCCTGCGGCCTCCTGGGCGCGGCTCCAGACCCCCAGGAGGAGGACGCTGGCCCCGCCGGCTCCCTGAGACCCATTGTGATCGACGGCAGCAACGTGGCCATGAGGTAGCTTACCTTCACCCTGGGGCCCGGGGTCGCGCATCAAGAGTCGGGGGTCTGTCTCGCTCTGCCGGCGACCAAAAAGCTCTGGGGCGCGTGGGTCGGGTTGGAATCCCTCTTGGTAGTTAGCTGTGTGGCCTTAAGTAAGTCCCTTAGCCTCTCTGAGTCTCGCTTTCCCCAGCTGGGAAGGGGGCATGAAGACTCCCCTGCAGACGGTAAGCTCAGGGCCCAGGGCAGTGCCTGACAGCCTGGGGCTTTAACAATTTGTAGCTATTACTGTATTAAGCCCAGAGAAATGCCCCTCTGGGGGAAGGTAACTGGGAAGGAGCCCAGGCTGGCCGTTTGCAGAAAAGCCCCTTGTCTGCAGTCTGTCCCTGGCCGGTGGCACGACCCTGGGAAAGTCGCAGCATCTCAACTTGCTTTCCTGTGAGACCCTCTTCTCCCCTCTTCCCAACTTTGAGAATTGGATAGGAAATGAACTTGAACTCCGCTGGGGGTTGTGGGGGGTGGACTGCGGTTCCCTAGTTAGGTGTGCCGAGGCTTCGGCTGTTAATATTTATCTGGCATCTTGGCGCGTTTTGTGCCGGGAGCTCCCTGCACCGTTGCCCTCTCCCCGACTGGTCACACCCGGCCGGTGCAAAGCGCAAAGCCATGGCGAATTGTTCCCTCGCAGATGTAAATATGCAAAGGCCGAACGCCATGGGGGAACGCAGCAAGTGTAGCAGAGCATCTGGAATACTGGCTGTCCTGTGTTCCCTGGGGACTTGGGCGCGCTGCGGGTTTGGCGAAGCACGTCCGAGTTCAGAATGGCTCAACCAGCATCGCCGGTTTGAGGGTTCTCCCTAGCCCACCGCGTGGGTTACACCGCGAGTGCTCACCCCGACTTCAGCCTCTCTTCTCACCGTAGCGGGCGGTAGCTTCCCCGGGGCCCTGGGGCTCTCACACTTGCTCCCAGGTGGCTCCAGATAGGGAGCCTTTGAAATCCGGACTGAGTGAAGATCCCTGCGGAGTTAAAGGGATTTTAAAGAACCCAGTAGGTTCTGACACATTCATTGCTTGTGGGAAGGTAAAATGGTGCAGCCGCTGTGGAAGACAGTTTGGTGGTTCTTCAGAAAGCTAAGTATAGAATTGCCATATGACCCGGCAATCCAGCTTCTAGGTGTATACTTAGAAGAAGCAATTGAAAGCAGGGACTCAAAGAGATTCTTGCACAACCGTGTTCATAGCAGCCTTATTCACAAATGTGGAAGCAACCCAAGACTCCATTAACAGATGAATGAATAAACAAAATGAGGTAGATACACGCAATGGAATATTATTCAGCCATGAAAAGGAACGAAGTTCTGAAACATCAGTGAACCTTGAAGACATCATGTTGAGTGAAACAAGTCAGGCACAAAAGGGCAAGTATTGTATGATTCCACTTAAATGAAATGTCTAGAATAAACAAATTCGTAGAGACAGAAAGTAGATTAGAGGCAACCAGGGGCTGGGGTTAGGATAGGAAATGGGGAGTTATTGCTTAAGTGGTACAGAATTTCTGTTTAGGATGTTGGATAAGTTTTGGTAATGGATGGTAGTGACAGTAACATAACATTGTGAATGTAATCAACACCACTGAATTATATATTTGAATGTGGTTCAAAGGGGAAATTTTAGGTTGTATATATATTACTAGAGTAATATATATACTCTCTCTATATATTATATATATATAATATATATAGAGTAATATATATATACCTTTCATTTGAAAGGTGAAATCACTGCCCTCCCCACTATGTGGGATCAGACACCCAGGGGAGTGAATCTCCCTGGCAACGTGGAATATGACTCCCGGGGAGGAATGTAGACCTGGCATCGTGGGACGGAGAACATCTTCTTGACCAAAAGGGGGATGTGAAAGGAAATGAAATAAGCTTCAGTGGCAGAGAGAATCCAAAAGGAGCCGAGAGGTCACTCTGGTGGGCACTCTTACGCACAATTTAGACAACCCTTTTTAGGTTCTAAAGAATTGGGGTAGCTGGTGGTGGATACCTGAAACTATCAAACTACAACCCAGAACCCATGAATCTCGAGGACAATTGTATAAAAATGTAGCTTATGAGGGGTGACAGTGGGATTGGGAAAGCCATGAGGACCACACTCCACTTTGTCTAGTTTATGGATGGATGAGTAGAAAAATAGGGGAAGGAAACAAACAAACAAACAGGCAAAGGTACCCAGTGTTCTTTTTTACTTCAATTGCTCTTATTCACTTTAATTATTATTCTTGTTATTTTTGTGTGTGTGCTAATGAAGGTGTCAGGGATTGATTTAGGTGATGAATGTACAACTATTTAATGGTACTGTGAACAATCAAATGTATGATTCGTTTTGTATGACTGCATGGTATGTGAATATATCGCAATAAAATGAAGATTAAAAAAAATAGAACTGTACAACACATACAGTGGACCCTAATGTAAACCATGGACTACGGTTAATAGTATAATTATAATAATATTCTTTCATCAATTTTAACAAAGTTACCACGCTAGTGCAAGGTATTAATAATAGGGTGGTGGAGCAGGGGGCAAATGGGAACTCTGTACTTTCTGCACGATCTTTCTATAAACCTACAACTTCTTAATACAAGAAAAAAAAATATATTTTAAAAACCCAGAAGGTTCCAAGGGTCCTGGAGAAAAGGTCTGAGACGAATTGTGACAGATGGGCGAGGTGCTTCTCTCTCTGGGCATCCGTAAAGAGAGGGCTTTGAATTTAAGATGGCATTGCTTGAATCACAGACCTTTCCAGCATTATAGGAGCATTGTGATTCCAAATCAGACAGCAGAATGGCTGTGTAGGGTTAAAAGACTACTTTCAGGGGCACCAGGACAATGCCTTGGAGATCAGGGGGCATGCAGTCCCCAGGCTACCTGAGAGTGTTCCTGGCTCTGAGTCTTCTGTGTGAGAAGGGAGAAAGCTTATAAGCTAATGGGTGGAACACCAGGGACAAAAACGAGCCTCAGGGAAGACAAAATTCCATTGTGGGGTGTATGTGGGTGGTGGGGTGGGGGGTACATCCCAGCAGATATCTCTTCACCCAGAGGCGGGTAGGGGGCATGCCATCTCCTCTTAACCTTTTGGGGGTCAACGCTCCCTTTGATAATCTGACAAAAGACCCTGTGGTGGACTGATGGGTGGCCCCAAGGATATCAGGTCGTAAGCCCTGGGATGTGTGAGTGGAAACTCAAGTTTGCAAAATCTTTGCAGATGTGATAAAATGATATGATTTCATCTTGAGATGAGGTGATCATCTTGGGATCCCTGGTTGGGGCCCTAAATGCCATCACAAGTGTCCTTATAGGAGAGAGGCACAGGGAGATTTCACACACACCCTGGGGAGATAGAGGCAGGGAAGTGTGGGACGTGGCCGTGAACCAAAGAACTGCCAGAAGCTGGAACCGGCAAGGAAGGCTTCTCCCCAGAACCTCCCTCCGGAGGGAGCACGGCCCTGCTGACACTTGATTTCAGAGTTCAGGCCTCCAGAACTGTGAGACCATAAATTCCTGTTGTTTTAAGCCACCCAGTGCATGGTAATTTGTTATAGCAGCTCCTGGGAGCTAATATGGCCGTGATCTTCTTCCTGGAAAAGTCCACTGGCATGCAAATCTTCACAGTTTTCCAGGGGGAAACCACTGAAACCCTGATATTGATAATACTTGTAGGGGTTCATGAACTTGGGATTTTATAAAGAATGGGGATAAAAAGGAATTGTTGCAAATGTGGGTGCCCAAACCCTATAGCGAGAACTGCATGCTCTGCTCTAGACCCTTAGAGAGGACATGCTTTCCAGAACTTGCTGCAGGCTCCCATCCCACCTCCAAATGCTTCCTAACAATCAGTGGGCCGTGCTCCCCATGATGGCTGAGTGCTCTAGCTCCTTGGGGTTCTCCTCTGGGCGAGTGACCTTTTCTTCAGGGATCTTACTATTTGGTTTTAGTATTTGCACAAAGGCCCAGTGTTCGGAGACTCTAGAAGGCGTCTCTTGCCTCTAAAATGTTCTGCCGAATTCTAACATGGCTCTCCTTTCTTCAGCATGAGGGTTGCTCATCAGGGTTCTCCCAGAGCATTTTTTTAGGAATTATTATGATAGGGCGCTATCAAAGGGTGGAGGGCTTCCTTTGGATGGAAGTCTTTACTGCTGCTTGGAGTCAAACTGCAGCCACCTCCTCTGAGTGCCCACGACTCTGGTGTATCCTGGATAAATCCATAATGCCCCCATCCCTCTTCAGTTTTTTCTGTTTTTTTAACTTTTAAACTTTTTAAATTTTTTAAACAAATGAATTTTTAAATGCAATTGTATTGAGATATATTCACACACCATATAATCCATCCAAAGTATACAGTGGCTCACAGTATCATCATATAGTTGTACATTCATCACCACAATCAATTTTAGAACATTTTCTCCAGAATAAAGAAAAATAAAATAAAATAAAAAAGAACACCCAACATATCCCATATCCCTTTTCCCCCTATTATTTATATATATATTTGCCTTTATTTTATTACCCATCTGCCCATCTGTAATCAGTTTAATCTTTTCATGCTCAATCTGCCTGGGTTACAAATGGAAAGTCACTCAGACTAAGGAGTACTTTGTCAGGACATAAATGCTGTCACTCACTTGCCACCTACAGTGTGTGTGCTGTATGTGTACATAGAGTATACACACCCATGAATGGCTACACACACCCAAACACCCCTTTCCTGCCCCCTGGGTTACAGTAGTCAGGAAACAGGGTCAGTGCACAAAGACAAGCTGATAGTGGGACTTATTTGTTCCTTTTAAAGGTAAGTTCAGGGGATGGTTGGGGTCTGAGCTTCAGCTCCATCCCTGCCCTTCTTTCTAAGTAAAGGTCTGCTGTGTCCTCCAGGAAGAGTTCCAGTAGGTCCTGTGGCCCTCAGCCCTGCCGGACCCTCAGCTGTGACAGGCAGATCCAAATATGGAGCCCCCCTATGGAGAGGATGCATGGGTGAAACCCAAAGTGGTGCCTAATTAACCTGAAACTTCAATTACCCTCGACACACTGTTTCTGAAAATTCCCCTTCACCGAGGCGTTGCAGTCCCATAAACACTGCTGCTGTCGATGCCACTTTACAAGCTGTCCCATGCTGGAGCTGCCAACAGCCATTGGACACTGAGTCTTCTAAACCCTGAGCAGATGAGAAGCGCATCTTCTGTGGGCAGCTGTAGCATCTGGGGTGCCTGCTTCCCCCGGCCCCATGTGACCCTGTCCCCTGGAGCTGGGGGCAGCCTGAGCCTTGGCGCACTGAGAAGAATGGCTGGGCTTTTCAGCTGCAGCTTTTTTTTCAGTAACTCCTTACAGAGAAAAATCTGTCTTAGTGTCCTGTGGCTGCTGAAACACATTACTACAAACTTGGTGGCTTAAAACCAGCAGGGTTGGTTCATTCTGGAGGCTCCAGGGGAATATCCCTTTCTTTGCCTTTTCCAGCTTCCAGACACTGCCTGAATTCCTTGGCTGGTGGCATCTTTAAAGCCAGCACTGGCCTAAAAAGATGCAAAAGAAAGGATGGGTTTACATATATGCATTTTACTGGGGAGAAGACCCATAGCTTTCATTAGATACTTAAAACATCAGTGATCCCCAAAATGTTAACTGCTGGTGTGCAATGAGAAATTACAGATTTCTTTCTCCGCTGCCTTTCGGAGAGCACAGAGAATGCTCAAGCTGTCCTTAGCTCTGTGCACCTGACATTCTCAGGGGAGACAGGAGGAAGAGCAGAAAGGGTTTGGCCAAGGTCAGCAGCTGGCTTGAGTAGACTCTGGCTGCCATGGTCCTGCTGCAACCACAAGCAGAAGTTCTGTGGGCTTCTGGGATGTTTTGCCTGAGACTGTTTGTAATGGCTGAGCTCGGGACTGCTCTGTGGGAGTTGACAGTGGGGGTCACTGGCCAAGTGATTTTAAAGGAAATGAGAATGTCTTTGTTCAGAGCACATAGGAGTTGGCCTGTTTTATTAAACAATTCTGTCCTCAAGCCATTTAAACAGAGAGAACTAAGTTTGCAGAGCTACCATGAAATGAACCATTATAACAACACAAGGAGTACATTTGGATGGCATAAGCAGAATGAATGGCTTCTGTGGTGCTTTGAAGTTGTATTTACCCCAGAAAAGCATGTTCCTAAAGTTAATCCATTCCTATGGGTGTGGACCCATTGTAAGTACAATCTTTTGATGAGGCTGCTTCAGTTGAAGAATGAATCACCTTGTTCAGGATGGGTCTCGATTCTTTTACTGGAATCCTTTATGAATGGAATAAATACAGAGATAGAAAGCCACGGAAGCAAGAAGCTGAAATCAACAAAACTGGAAGAGAAGGGACAGACCAGCAGATGCTGCCACTTGCCTTGCCATGTGACAGAGGAGCCAAGGATCACCGACAGCCAGTCTTCGGCAAGAAAGCATCGCCCTGATGATGCCTTGATTTGGAAATGTTTTTGGCCTCAAACTGTAAACTAATAAATTTCCATTGTTAAAAGCCCAACCTATTTTGTGGCATCTACTTTCCACAGCCTAACAAACTAAAACAGCTTCCTTTATCATTTCATAAGCACTGGGTCAACATTAGTAAGAATTATTAGATGTAATGTGGGGAGTGCATGTGAAAGGGAGCTGAAGACCCATGGCATAACTGCTGGATATTTTTTTGTGAGGTAGGAGCAGGGGACAGAACATGGGGCTTAGAGCATGAAGATCTGAATTCCAAGCCCCAACCCAGGGCTACCCAACAGAACACTCTGTGATGATGAGAATGTCCTAGAATTTTCTAGGGTGGTCTGTGACAGCAGCCACTCACCACATGAGGCGCCTGAGCACTTGAAATGGTGAAGGAACCAAATAATTAATTGTACTTAATTTTCATTAATTCACATTTAAATGTAGATAGCCACGTGTGGCAAATTGACCACAATGGGCCAATCAGCCGTGTGAGGTTATGCCAGTCACCAGTCTCTTTTGAGCCCTATTTATACAATTAGGCAGTTGGAATAAAAATCTTGAGTGGCTTTTCCATCTCTAGAAGTTGAGGTGATTATTTGATGCATGCTCAAAAGAAATAAATGCATTGTTTTTCCTGTAAAGGAATCTCTCTTCTTGCCCAGAGGTCCAAGGAAAGAATGGAACTTGCCCAGCGTCCTCGACAGTGAGTGCCGTGCTCCAGATTCAGCACTCTTGTCCATGCCCATGTTTTCCCCTGCAGTTCCCAAACCTTGTACCTGCCCAAGTCTCACCCTGGAAAGGGTGGCAGAGGGGAGACCCTGACCTCACAGGCCTCCGTCCTGGGGCCAGTGCCTGCTGGTGCTGAGCATAGGCCTCCCCAAGCAGGATGAGCCCTGGACTTGCTCACTCCCTCTCCTGGGCCCTCCTGGGCTCTCTGCCACACAGGTGCCCAGGACCCATCTGTGGGAGCCCATCAGGGGGACGCATGAGCCCTGCAAGCCTGCTCAACTCTGATTTTTGAGTAGCACAGACACTGATTTCCAAGCCGAATCCCCAAACTTTCCAGATGTGTATGTGTATGTGCAAGAGAGAAAGATGGGTGCTTGGTTCACTCTGTACTCCTGGCCCTTAGAAAAATGTCCAGCAGGTTTTCAAAAGACCAAGGCTTTCACTGAAAGTTAAAAGTTGTCTTGTGGTGTCTGGGAAAAACATGAACCCTCACATGCCAGCTGCCACCAGCATTTCCTTGCCTGGAGCAGGCAAATGCAGAAGTAAATTTAGAAAATGCGTGATTTGGAGTGCTTAAGCTTGGGGGAAAACCACCTGGTAATTTCACATCCTCTTACGGCCCCAGACAAGAGTTCCAGTTAATTGTGTCCTCATTTTGCGGGTGTACAGAGTTTTGTTTGTTTGTTTGTTTTGATTGTTGCAGTATATGTTTTTAAACTTGGAAAAAACTCAGCAGAATCTGCTTTATTCTGGAGTAACAGATTTTCAGTAGAGATAGCTCAGGATTGAGGAGGGTTTTAGTACTAAAAATTTTTTTTTTTTTATTTTATTGTGGTAAAATATACATAAAACATAGAATGTGCCACTTTAACCATTTTTAAGTGTACACTTCAGTGGCATTAGTTACATTTGCAATATTGTGCTGCTGTCACCACCACCCATTACCAAAACTCTTTCATCTCGCCAGACAGAAACTTGGTACCCATTAAGCAGTAATTCCTCATTCCCGTCTCCTCCTGACCCTGGTAACCGGTACTCCACTTTCTGTCTCTGAATTTGCATTTTCTCACTATTCCGTATAAGCGGAATCATACAATATTTGTTCTTTCGTGTCTGGCTTATTTCACTCAACATGATGTCTTCAAGGTCCATCCATGTTGTAGCATGTATCAGAACTTCATTCCTTTCTAAGGCTGACTAGTATTCCATCATATGTATATACCACATTTTGTTTATCTATCATCGGCTGGTGGACACTGGGCTGCTTCCACCTTCTGGCTACTGTGGATAAGGCTGCTGTGAATATCGGTTTGCAGGTGAGAGGTCTTTATCCTGGCCCTCCCAGTAGGCAGTAAGGAGGAGGGGTTTACATCTGTCTGGGGGGTCTGCCCTGCCCCAGAGCCCCTGAGTCTGCTCCAACCCACTAGGGCCTGAGCCCCAGCCTCAGTCAGTCCTCTGCCGAGACCAGTGTGCCTCAAGCAGCCGCTCACCCTCCCGCTTCCCCTGGCTGGAGCTGCGGAGGCGTCTCTGGGTGAGAAGGGCTATAAACTCTAGATTCAGAGTTCTCACCCTTGAACCCAAACAAGAATCAGTCCAAACCGTGGCATCGCTTGGCATCTCCTTGCCCTCCTGTCCCCCCAGCCCACAGCTGCTGTCCGTGAGCCCCTAATTTCTGCAGAGACCTCTGGGAACCAGTCAGCGGTGCAGAGGCCTTCCGGGTAGGCAGGCTGGCTGACGTATACTGTGGCTGCGCAGGCACAACTGTCACCGAGGCAAATTAGCCTTAGGCACGACCCACTTCCTCTCCATCCTCCTATGTCCTTTCCGCCCCTGCACGCTGCTCGCAGAGCCCGTTAACAGCGCTGAAGTCTTCGCCCAGGGCCGCGGGACATCTATGGCAGGAAACCCTGCTGCCGAGGAGCTGCGTGGAGGCCGGGACTGGGGTCCAAGATCAAAGATCTCTGGAGCGGGGGAGGCAGGGAGGGAGATCTGACAGCCCGATGAATGAGCTTTGGGATCTGCACCTCGATGCCTGCGCTGGGTACTTATCTCTGCTTAGGTCTCTTCAAGGGTGCAATGGGGCAGAGGTAACTTCCTCCAGGGATCGTATGATGATGAAATGAGCCCTGCCCCTCCCGCTCCCTGCAAATACTAACCAGGTGCTCCAAAAAGCGGGCGGGGTCCTGCTCTCGGCCCCTTTCCCAGCACCCAGCTTTTCTAGCAGCTGCTTGTAAATTGATGTTGAGTTGATGAAGGAACCCGCGAATGAATGAATGCTCAACTTCTGTAGTTTTCTACTGCAGGCCTGCGGGGCGCTCCCAGGGGGGCTGAGCCTTTCTTGCTTTCTTTCTTTCTTTTTACTATTGTTATTATTAGAGAAGTTGTGGGTTTACAGAAAATCATTCAGAAAATACAGATTTCCCGTGTACCACCCTATTATCAACACCTTGCATTAGTGTGGTATATTTGTTACAATTCATGAAACAACATTTTTGTAATTGTACTAGAACTACTGTTCATCATGTACAACAGAGTTCACTGTTTGTGTTGTACAGACTTCTGTTTTTTTCCCTTTATTTTTTTATCTTCATTTTATTGAGATATATTCACATATCACACAGTCATACAAAACAAATCGTACATTCGATTGTTCACAGTACCATTACATAGTTGTACATTCATCACCTAAATCAATCCCTGACACCTTCATTAGCAGACACCCAAAAATAACAAGAATAATAATTAAAGTGAAAAAGAGCAATTGAAGTAAAAAAGAACACTGGGTACCTTTGTCTGTTTGTTTCCTTCCCCTATTTTTCTACTCATCCATCCATAAACTAGACAAAGTGGAGTGTGGTCCTTATGGCTTTCCCAATCCCACTGTCACCCCTCATAAGCTACATTTTTATACAACTGTCTTCGAGATTCATGGGTTCTGGGTTGTAGCTTGATAGTTTCAGGTATCCACCACCAGCTACCCCAATTCTTTAGAACCTAAAAAGGGTTGTCTAAAGTGTGCATAAGAGTGCCCACCAGAGTGACCTCTCGGCTCCTTTTGGATTCTCTCTGCCACTGAAGCTTATTTCATTTCCTTTCACATCCCCCTTTTGGTCAAGAAGATGTTCTCCGTCCCACGATGCCAGGTCTACATTCCTCCCCGGGAGTCATATTCCATGTTGCCAGGGAGATTCACTCCCCTGGGTGTCTGATCCCACGTAGGGGGGAGGGCAGTGATTTCACCTTTCAAGTTGGCTTAGCTAGAGAGACAGGGCCACATCTGAGCAACAAAGAGGCATTCGGGAGGAGGCTCTTAGGCACAATTATAGGGAGGCCTAGTCTCTCCTTTGCAGCAACTGTCTTGCCAAGGGTAAATCCTATGGTAGAGAGTTCAACCCATCAAACCACCAGTCCCCTATGTCTGTGGTCATGTTAACAACCATTGAGGTGGGGTAGGCCAATACCCCTGCATTCTCCACAGGCTCCTCAAGGGGGCTCTACATATTTTTTCCTTGTCTTTTTTAACTTTTTTTTTTTTAAATCAACTGTATGAAAAAAAAATTAAAAAAAAAAACATACAATAAAAGAACATTTCAAAGAGACCATAACAAGGGAGTAAGAAAAAGACAACTAACCTAAGATAACTGCTTTACTTCCAACATGTTCCTATTTTTAATTTTTTAAATTTATTTTTGTAGCATATATACAGCCTAAATTTCCCTCTTTAACCTCATTCACCTATATGATTTGGTGTTGTTAATTGTGTTCACAGTGCTGTGCTACCTTCGCCACCATCCATCACCAAAACTTTACCATCAATCCCAAGAGAAACTGTACAATTTAAGCATTAGCTCCCCATTCCCAAACCCCAAGTCCTGCCTTGGTGAACTTTATTCTAATTTTGACTCTAAGGGTTTGCATCTTCTAACTATTTCATATCAGTGAGGTCATGTAGTATTTGTCCTTTTGTGTCTCGCTTATTTCACTCGACATGATGTCTTCAAGGTTCACCCTCACGACCCTCTCTTGCCTGACGGGGGCTTTGTGGCTCCTACAGATAGTCCTGCCAATGCCCATGGCTTTCTTTGGTCAGAATGAGGCTTTGAAGTTGGCAAAAAATGACTGAAAAGTAGCAAACCTTCACATCTCAAAAGAGACCAGAAGGCTCATGAGGAGAGGCTGGGCTTGGGGTGGGATGTGTGGGAATCCAGTCCTGCAAAACATAGGCTTGAGTGAAAATCCTCCCTTCCAGGGACTCTAGCTTGGGAGTTCTGGGGGTCAGGCCTCGACCTCCCTCTGCCTGGAAATGAAACTGGAAGGAAGGGGACTTCTTAGGGAGAGAGGGGAGGTCCTGGTTGCCTTGATGTGCTGTGGGGAGGGTGGATGTACTCTTGCCCTGTCTTCCCTGGCTTTAGTGGGTCCATGTCTGCCATTTGGAGCCACTGGCTGAGGGTCCTGACATCTTAGAGTCTGTGTCAGGGGCTGGATTGGTTTTTTTTGTTTGTTTTTATGAGACTGATGCTGCCATCATTCTTCAGACTTCCCTTTCCTGGACCCCTGAATGGCCAGTCTGCTCCCTTCCAGGTGCCCAGGCCAGAGTCACTGCAGGCTTCAGGGGTTACCACCTGCTCAGACTCAATAGCTCATGCCTGCTTTCCCCGCCCCTCATGGGGATTGCATTCACTTTCACTCCCTCTCCATCTCCACAGAATGCTCCCCCGTAGCTGAGATCTGAAGGAGGAGGAGGAGTCAATTGGGCTTCCAATTTATTCTCCTCTCTGTTCCCAGATAGAGGTTTTTAAAACAAAAATTTGATCATATCACACATGCCTCCAACTTAAAATCTTTCCATGTCTTCTCATTCTTCTGGTCTTCAGCTCCCTTTTTCTCCCCTGACTGCCTCCATTCATGTCTTCAGTGGAATCTGTGATGAGGCACATTGGCCTCCTTGCTTGGACTTGGGAAACCCAATAACACATTTACACGCCGTCTCTTAGGGTGTGTGCAGATGGCTACTCTCTTCCATTTTAGGCTGATCCTTATTAGTTTCAGTTAATGAGTGGATCTTTATTAATTGCAGGAATGCACTCCACTTGAAGTCTGAAACCCTGTCCATACTCATCACAAACTGTGGTTCTAGTTAAGGGATATATTTTGTGCAAAGTATAAAACTATTTTTAAAATGCAGATTTATCTGCTTCCCTCTTGATTATATGATTGTGGTCCAGATATTCCTAGGGGAAATCACTTTTTTAAAAATTCAGTTTTATTGAGATATATTCATATACCATGCAATCACCATGGTGTACAATCAACTGTTCACAGTACCATCATATAGTTGTGCATTCATCACCCCAATCTATTTTTGAACATTTTCCTTATACCAGAAAGAATCAGAATAAGAATAAAAAATAAAAATAAAAAGGAACGCCCAAATCATCCAACACACCCTATTTTCCATTTAGTTTTTGTCCCCATTTTTCTACTCATCCATCCATACACTGGATAAAGGGAGTGCGATCTACAAGGTTTTCACAATCACACTATCACCCCTTGTAGTCTATATTGTTACACAATCATCTTCAAGAGTCAAGGCTACTGGATTGGAGTTTGGTAGTTTTAGATATTTACTTCTAGCTATTCTAATATATTAAAACCTAAAAAGTGTTATCTATATGTGTGTAAGAATGTCCACCAGAGTGACCTCTCGACTCCATTTGAAATCTCTCAGCCACTAAAGCTTTATTTTGTTTCATTTCACATCCCCCTTTTGGTCAAGAAGATGTTCTCAACCCCACGATGCCAGGTCCAGATTCAACCCTGGGAGTCATATCCTGCATTGCCAGGGAGATTCATGCCACTGGGAGTCAGGTCCTACATAGTGGGGAGGGCAGTGAGTTCACCTGCTGTGGTGGCTTAGCTAGAGAGAGAGAGGGCCACATCTGAGCAACAAAGAGGCACTCAGGGGGAGACTCTTAAGCACAACTATAAGCAGATTTAGCCTCTCCTTTACAGCAACAAGCCTCATGAGGGCAATCCCCAAGGCAGAGGGCTCAGTATGTCAAGTCTTCAGTCCCCAATGTTTGTAAGAACATCAGCAATCATAGGGGAAATCACTTTTAAGAGTCCTCTCTGTGTCTCTACAGATTTCTTTGTTTTCCCATTGTAGCCATGGAAATAAAGAAGTCTTCTCTTGCCGGGGAATCCAGCTGGCTGTGGACTGGTTCAGGGACAGAGGACACACCTACATCAAGGTTTTTGTCCCATCCTGGAGGAAAGACCCGCCAAGAGCTGATACCCCCATTCGAGGTATGCCAGAGCAGATAGATGCTCAAATAAGACTGTACGCTTTTCCTTGTGTATTAGCCAGGGTTCTCCAGAGAAACAGATTTATTATGAGGAATTGGCTCATGTAAACATGGGAGCTGGCAAGTCTGAACTCCAGAGGGCAGGCTGCAAGCTGGAAATATCCATAAAGGTGATGGTGAAGTTCTAGGTATTTCTTCCCCAGGGGAAGCCAGATGGCTGGAAATTTCAGCGAGAACCAATGTTGAAGTTGAGTCCAAATTCCCCTTCTGACTTATGAGATCCTCAGTTCTGGCTATTAAGACCTCCCACCATTGCTGAGGACAGTCTCCTTTGTGGATCTTAGAAGTGATCAACTGATTACAGATGCAAATCCCATCTTGAAATACTCTGGCATTAAAAAGTAGGCCAGTGCTTGACCAAACAACTGGACCCTATAGTCTAAGCCCAGTTGACCCATGAAATGAGCCCTCACACCTTGTTAGGACTCCTCATGATTATAAGTCAATTATCTACTTATTTATTTGTTTAATGGTGTCTGTCTTCCTCACTGGACCATAAGTTTCATGAAAGCACTGACTATGAATGTGCACTGCTATGGCCCTAGCACCTAGTATAATACTTGGCATATAGTAGGTGCTCAATACACAGTCGTTGAATAGAAGAATGAACAAATTATTCCATTACTCCATCTTTTAGTGTCAACAATTAAGTTCCAAAAATAATTGTGGGTTGCAACTTTTAATACTCTGCTAAAAGATCTGTTCTCACCCTAATAGAAAATAGAATTTGAAAGAGACATTTCTTCAGTCAGGTAATATTTATTTACTGAATATCAAGTCCAATCTCCTCATTAAAAAAAAAAAAAAGGAAACCAAGATGCAAGGAATTATTTATTTTAAATTTTGCATCAGTTAGGAATATTTTAAGCTACAAATAATAGAAAACTGAGGTTTAAACAAACAGGGTTTTGTTTTTGTTTTGTTTGGCTTTCGCATAACAAGAAGTCACAGGCTAAGTCATAATTGGTATTGCTTCAACAAATTAATGATGGTAAGACTGCCCCTTTGGGATTCTGGAAGATTTCCTTGCCTTTTTCTTTTCTTTTTTTATTTACTTTTTATAGTGCTAACATAGATATAACACAAAATTTCCCATTTTGACTACTTTCATGTTTACAATTCAGTGATATTAATTACATTCATACAGTGTGCTTTCATCATCACCATCCATTACCAAAGCTTTTTCCTCACCCCAAACAGAAACTCTGTACCCATTTAGCAATAACTCCCCACTACCCCTCCCCCCAATCCCTGGTAACTTCTAATCTACTTTCTGTCTCTATGAATTTGCTTATTCTAGACATTTCGTATAAGTGGAATCATATACTATTTGTCCTTTTGTGTCTGGCCTATTTCACTTGGTAAGTCTTCAAGTTTCATCCATGTTGTCGCATGAACAGAACTTCATTCCTTTTTATGGCTAAATAATATTCCATTCTGTGTATATACCATGATCTGTTTATCCACTTATCTGTTGATAGGATACTTGGCTTCCACCTTTTGGCTCTTGAGATTGATGCTGCTATAAACATTGATGTAACTTACAGCCTTTTTACCAAAGGTTTTTGTTGTTGCTGTTGTTGTTTTATTATTTTAACAATGGTTAACAATGGCTTCTTCTTTTCTCTCTGTCTCTCTTTCTTTTCTAAATAAAATACTATTCTTGTTTTATGGATGTAGTCTATTCCTGAATACTTCTATACTAATATAGACGGTTTTAAAAAGTTCTCAAGTTCCATGAAGCACATCTATTTTTCCTGCAGTCAGTTCTCTTTATTTATAAAAAGTCCCTCTTTTTTTGTGCTGTTAGGTCTCCCTCTCAAAAGTCTGGTGATCTCAGATGTCAGTTGTTTTGTGTGAATAAAGAACCAGGCTGCTTTCTCGCTAGCAGGCAGACCTCTCCCTGGCGGCAGCCCCTCGGTGTCCACTGCAGATTCCCTTCAGCACAGCCCGCCTGGAACAGCACGTGCTGGGCACCGCTGCCTGCCACATGTTCTACCGCCAAACCATGATGATCTTATTCCTGCACATCAGCAGCCCCACTAGCAGGCTTCCTCCTTCTTAGTTAGAGCTTCCCTTTCTGCACAGAGTTTGGGAAAAGCTTGGTGGTCCAGCCGCTTGGACGCAGCTACCCACGGAACCCCGTCAGCTCAGGGTCCTCGTTTCGCCCCACCATTCCCTCTCCCAGCGCTCAGTGGCCTCCGAGGCTTTCCTGGAAAAGGTCACCGACCTCCGCTTCAGCCTTCTGCGCATGTCCCGGGCCCGCGGCTCTCTCCCGCAGAGGTATCTATCGATCTCATCCTACCTGCCCTTCGTCCTCCTAAACTTTATCAAAATCCTGGGTTTGCCATGGCCCCAAGCCCATTTTTAATGTGATCATGGATTTTGCCCCCTTTGTACTTCTTTCCTGTCATTTCAATGGGAGTTTGAGAGGGAGGCGAGTTCTTGGGTTCCTTTCTCCACCATGAACTGACTGCCTCAAAGGATTCTTTATGGCCTCTGCATGGAGAAGGGTGGCGTTCAACATTTGTGCAGTATTTAACTATAACAAGGAAGAAAGAATAGGGAGTTCATTTTTGGAAAGGGCAGGAATTTTTAAACAAACCACAAGCCTCTAGGTAACAGATGAATAAATTTGACTACATTAAAACAAAAACTTCTATTCATTAATGGATGCCATAAACACCAAAATAAATAAATAAATAAATAAATAAATAAATAAATAAATAACAGAAAGAAAGAAAGAAAAGAAAAAACGAGTCTCACATTGGGAAAGGCTATGCATCATATATTACTGACAAAGGATTCCTGCCCCTAATCTGTAGAGAACTCCTCCAAATTAAAAGACAAAGCCCAATGGAAAGATATGTCAAAGCAAGAATAGGCTTTCACAAAAGAGAAAACATAAATGGTCAACAAACATATGCAAAGATGTCCAATCTTGTTCGTAACCAGACATGGACAAACGAAAACCACAATAAGAGATTTTATACTCTCCAGATGGGCAACAACTCAAAAATCTGAAAATGCCAAGTGTTGGCAAGGTTGTCTTCTATGTAAATTGGGACAACAATATTGGAAAAAAATTTGCAAGTCAGCAAGATCCACTCCTAGAGAAACCCTTGCCCCTCGGTACCAGGAGAATTACATGCAAAACCCTACAGCAGTGAACACATTGACAAGGCCAAATTTTACAAACACAAGTGTAAATGAAAAGAGCAAGCTGTGTAAGAATACAATAAGATTCCATTTATAAAAGGCCACATTGAAATGGTCCTTTCTGAGGATACATACATACATATTTTAAAGTAAAAGCAAATGAATTATGAACACAGAGTTTTTAAAACCTGGTTATCTTTAGGGCAACAGGGAGGGATTCAAACTGGGAGTGGTGGTGGGGTCTTCAAGAGCACAGGCTGTGTTCTGTTTTCAAGTGGCCTTCTTTTTAATTATTTGTGGCCTTTTTAATTGTTTGTGGCCTTATTTTCAATTATTCTCAGAACTATAAATACATTGTGCACTTTAAAAACCATGTTATATAGGAAAGGACCTAGACTTAAGAGAAGAAATGATTTATGAAGAATATGCAGTACTCTTCCAAGTTATACCAACTCTTCCATGTAGAAGGGGTTTTCTTTTGCATGTCTCCACGAGCAAAACTTAAACTAAAGAGTAGACCTTGCAGAGGTTTCAGCTCCTGACAAGAAAGCCCTTGTGATATTTACATCACCTGCTACATGCCTGCCTCCTTAAAGATTTGCTGAGATCTCTCACACCCACTGTGGGGTGGGTACAGGAGGTGTTAGCACCCTCATTTATAAAGGGACCACCTGAGGCTAGATGAGTTCTTGGGTTAAGTGTCCAAGAGCTGGGGTAAGACCAGAGTTCAGGTTGGTCTTAATCCTGGACTCCTCCTGTGCACCTTTCTGTCTCTCAAAGCTGTCAGTTATGGAATGCCCCACCTCTGAAGGGGTCCCCAGCAGGTTTTAGCAGTTCCAAGGACCCCATCAGGGGCCTACAGGCAGATGTGAGGCCCCTAATAATTCCTGGGGCAGTACCAGAATTCCAGTATCAATATGAATGTCTTGCTCCAGAAGACGTCCTTCTGTGTCCACTGTGGGGGTAAGGGGTGGGGGTCCGGCATTTTGGTAGGGGATGTCACCATCAAAAGTGCAAGCATGGTGGCTTACCCTTCTAAGTTACTCTGCCTCAGTTTCCTGGGCTGCCATAATGAAGTACCACAGCCTGGGTGGCTTAAAACAGCAGAAATCTATTGTCTCACAGTTCTGAGGCCAGAGGTCCAAAATCTGTAGGGAGAATCCTTCCTTGCCTCTCTCCTAGTGTTGCCCGGCCATCCCTGGGCTTCAATCTCTGCTTCAGTCACCACCTGGCCTCTCCCTGGTATCTGTCCATCTGTCTGTGTCCAATTCTCCCCTTCTTATCACAACAGTTAAAATGGATTTAGAGCCTCATTTTTAATTTTATTATTTTTATTGTCGGGGGTTTCTCAACACTTACTAATCTTAAAAAACTTTTTTGTTGCACTATCATATTTAATGAATATGTATATATGTTTTTATTGCAGTATCATTTATTGATTATGTCTATATATATACACAAACGGAGTTTCTGTTTGAAGGGATGAAAATGTTTAGGTAATGGATGTTGGTAATGGTAGCATAATATTGTGAATGAAATTAATATTACTGAATTGTACTCCTGAAAGTGGTTAAAATGGGAGATTCTGAGACATGCATATATGTCTCTGCACCCATTCAGCACTAATTCCTCCTTCTCCTCACCCCATCCCTGTAATCTACTTTCTGTCTCTGTGACTTTGTCTATTCTAGATATTTCATGTAAGTGACATCAAAAAGGAATATTATCCTTTCATATCTGGCTTCTTTCACTTCGCTTAATGCTTTCAGGGCTCACCCATGTTGTAGCATGTGTCAGAACTTCATTCCTTTTTGCGGCTAAATAATATTCCATTGTGTGTATATACCACATTTTGTTCTCTTTGACCTTATATTACCTAATCACATCTTCAAATATCCCACTTCCAAAGAAGTTCACTTTCATAGGTCAGGAGAGGGGTGAGGACTTAAACATGCCTGTCTGGGGACACAGTTCAACCTGTAACACCCCCTTGTTGGGGACCATACTGGACCCTGTCTTTACATAGGTGGGTCAGAATCTATGAGCCCTTTGACCTCCAGGCTGCTGGATTTCAGTGAAATTCAGTGAAAAAAGTGAACATTGTGGTGAGGGAAGCTGGGGTTCCCTCCCTCCTCTCAAAACCTCCCTGCCTTCCTGGGTGGGGTGCTGGAGGCTGTGGTTCAGAGGGGACCCCCGGACCGCTGCGCTTGGAGATGGCAGCCGTCTCTCGGGGCTGGGGCCCGCGGAGAAGGCCGGTCCCCAAGACCCCGTCCGCCCTGTGGCCCCAGAACAGCGCGTGCTGGAGGCGCTGGAGAGGCAGGGCGTGCTGGTGTACACGCCGTCTCGGATGGTGAGCGGCCGGCGCGTGGTCTGCTACGACGACCGCTACATCGTGAAGGTGGCCTACGAGCAGGACGGCGTCATTGTCTCCAACGACAACTACCGCGACCTGCAGAGCGAGAGCCCTGCGTGGAAGTCGTTCATCGAGCAGAGGCTGCTCATGTTCTCCTTCGTCAACGACAGGTGTGGACGCCGCGGGGAACCTGCCAGGGTTCCGACGGGCAGGGCTGGGGACGAGCGCGCAGAAGCCCCTCCGAGCAGCCTCAGGGAGGCAGCTGGGGTCCCGAGCACAAGCAGGGAACCACGTCCCCTCCTGGACGGGCCCAAGTCACAGTCCCTCCTTCCTCAAGCCCTCCACCCCCTGCTCTGTGGGCACTTTCTCCATCAAGGCTGTTTGTCCCAACTGTCCCCATGTCCACCATCGCCTAACAAGAGTCTGTACGGAGTTGCCCAACAGGTGGGCCAACTACCCAGTTTAGGACACTGTAAGTTTATTTATTTGGAAAGAATTTCATATTTCAAATAAGAGCATTGAAATTGTCATTGTGGGAAACAAAATCTCAATTTTGTTGCACTTCCTTTCACTTATTTTGTTTAGTGTTTTTATTTTTTTTTTTTTTTAAGTTTTGAATAATATTTGGGGACTGTCAGTATAATCTTTCTTGTGGGTGGGACTCAGCGAGATTGCCGGGATGCCAACCCACAAAGCAGACCCCGCCCCATTTATAGGACCCACAGCCCCTCAGAGAAGGACACGTCCAGAGTTAGGGCAGCTGGGAGCCCAGACCCACTCAGAGCCCCCCGGGACAGCGGAGGGGAGGGGCTCCTGGAACGCGGCTCCGTGTGCCCTGGGGCCGCCCTGTCACCGATTTCCTTCCCGGAAGTTCACGCTGGCTGTTAACTTTCACCGTGTATGCCCAGAGACACGACAGCTATGGGGTCCGAGCCCCATAGCTATGGGACCCCGAGCTATGGGGCCCGGAGCCGTCCAGGAGCCTTGCAGGAGCTGCCTATAAGCTCCGCGGAGCTTTCCGCGCTTTTGCCGCTGCCGACGGGAAGGAGCCCAGGACGGCTTCAGGGCAACCCCCCTTCCTTTTTAGCTAGAAAGGCACCCGGGAAGTTGCAGGTGCAGTCTCCTGATGAACTTGAGGTTCTGGCTCGGCCGGTCCGATGAAGGCCTGAGCCTACAATTTTCAGCAAATTCCTGGGAGGTTCTGACACTCTGCACTGAACGCGGCGTGAGGGACACGCGGGGAACGGGGACTGGGCACGGCAGGCCGCAGGCCGGGGTCCGCACGGGTGCAGAGGGAAGGCGGCTCGCTGCTGTAGTTGCCCACAGCACCCTCGGGCGGTGGGTGGAGTCCTGGATCGAGAGCCCCCAGCGGTGGGAGGAGCCCTGTACGCCCTAGTGGGAGCCCTGTACCGCGGGCCCCTGGCCTGACCTAGGCTGCCGCGAGGACCGGGTGGCTTGGGCCCGCTCGCCGCATTCGGGGTCTGCAGCTTGTCCCTTCGGTCTTGCAGTCGCCTCCCTGTGCTTATTTTCCAGGTTCATGCCTCCTGACGACCCCCTGGGCCGTCGCGGACCCACCCTGAGCACCTTCCTGAGCAGGCAGCCCGAGCCCCCAGAGCAGTCCTGGCAGCGCTGCCCCTACGGTGGGTGGTGCCCGTGCCTGGGAAGCCTTCCGGGGCCTGGGTGGTGGACAGTGGGGCCCAGACCGGGTTCTGACCTTGCCCCACTGGGTGCCCTGGAGAGGTAACCTAGCCTCTCCGGCCACGATATCCTGATGGGTTGTTGGGTGAATGAATGGCATGAATGGGTACTGTGGGGTCTGTTGTCTGGGAGCGGCAGTGAGGCCCCAGCAGGGGCGACACACAGGGCAGGACTGTCTCGGAGCAGGGAGGCTAGGGGTACTCAGCTGCCCCTCCTCAGTCCCTTCACCTGGCACTTGATCCTGAACCCCCTCCTCTCTTAGGACTCTGATCGGTGATGTCCATGGAGGGAAGGATTTTATCCCACGTCCCCCAGGACCGCACCTTCTCACTACCTTGCTCTCGCACTAACTTTGGCCAGTTATTTAATGTCTATGGCAGTTCAATAAAGCCTCAGGTGTATGTAAAGTCCTTTTGCTGGAAGCATTAGGGTGATCATCTGTACTTACATCCTGGTCACTCCGGCTTGGATGATTAATTATTGGATCATCTCTGTTAGAACAGTCTGTAGGGAGAGGGCAGGGGTTACGCTAGGGGTGTGGACAGCAGACAATGGTGGAAACTGAGGCAGCACTGGGAGCGCAGTCCTACCTAGACAACCGCTCCTCACCCCCTATCCCCATCCCCTACGCCCTACCCTCAGTCCCCAAGTTTGGTCCTGCCCACAGGGCCCTGGACAGGGGAGGCTGATCGTCCTTGGATCCAGAAGTTTTGGTCTCAGTCCCTGGTCAAAGGGAGTTCTCACCTCTCTGCCGGGGCTGCGGTTGGTGTGCTGGGCCCGAAACCAGTTCTCTCACCTCGGCCCTCGCCGCGACTGTGAGGGAGTGAAAAGGCCCTGGAGGGAACACCAAGTAGGGAGGGAGCTCCACGGGAGAAAGAAGGGGGCTCAGAGGAGGGAAAGAGGGGACTCCGGGGAGGGAGAGAGGGAGTCCCGCGGCCTCTCCCCGAACCTCTCGCCCCTCCCCTTCTAGGCAAGAAGTGCACCTACGGCGCCAAGTGCAAGTTCCATCACCCGGAGCGGCCGCGGCGCGCGCCCCCGGCCGTGGCGGACGAGCTGCGCGCCCACGCGGCGGGCCTGGAGCGCAGCTTCTCGCGGCTCGCCTGCAGCGACTGCCCGGCGCCCCTCGCGTTGCGCCCCCCGGCCCGGCACGGCCTCACCAGCTCCCCGAACCCGCGAGCCTCCGGCACCTCCCCGTTCCCGCGCGGCGCGCAGGCCCTGGTGCGGGGTGGAGGCCTCTGGGACCTGCCCGGCGACCCGCTCGGCCCCCGCCAGCAGCCCGGAGCCCCGCGGGCGCCCGCGCAAGTGCTGGGCGGGTCCCCAGGTGACCCAGTGTGCTCCGAGCTGGGCTGGGCCGCCCGCGCCTCCGGGGGAGCGCACGGACCGGGAGATCAGGACCGGCTCCGCGCGCTGCCGTCTCCTCCCGTCGGCCCGGGGGAACCCTGCGAGGGCCTCGCTCCCCGCGCCCGTCCACCTCGCCCGGCCCCTTCTTCTCCTCCCGGGATCCAGACACTCGGGGGCGACGCGGAGGACCCCTAAAGAGCCGGCCCGGAGGCCGCGGAGTGCTGTCGCGATCTCGCTGACAGTCCCGCGCCTGAGCCGGAGCCGCCCGCTCTTGGAGACCCTTTTTTCTTGAATGAGTCTTCGGTATCGGGAGATTTACTTGTTAATCTGTTCTAACCTCATCCGGTGTGCAGTCACTGAGACTGAGGGCCTGGGCTGCCCAAGTGAGGCAGGACACTGTACTGAGCGGTGGCGCTTGGCCTGAATGCACACCTTCACACACACACACACACACACACCACTCACAACTGCACATACACCAAAGAACACATACCACATACTGACCCCCTGCATATACCACTACATGTTCCTATCACATACAACCATCCACACATACCCCCCACTTATCACACTCACTGCACACATGCACACACCACTCACATACATACTGCATAATGTACTGCACAAAAGTCACACACACACACACACACACAACTCCAGTCCTACCCCCACTCTTGGCCGAGGGCTCAGCATCCTGTTTTCGGGCCATCCATCCTGGCAGTTTCTGGCCAGTACCTTCTGCCCTCTGAGCCTTCTAAGCCACCCCTCACAGTTGAGCTGAGGCCAGTGGGCCCAGCTCTTTGCTCAGAAACCTCCAGGTGGGGCCACAGAGAGCAGGGATGAGCCTCGGTTCTGAGGTTTATCTCCCCCTCCCACCAGCTCCTACTTTGAGTTTTGGGGTACAGGGAGAAGGGCCCCACCCGTTCCCAGTGGATAAGAAATGGGGACAATGCCACCAGGCCAGGCACCCTGTGTCCTCAGGACCCTCACCCCTCTGGTGGCCCCCACGCATTCCTGCTTAGATCCCACCTCTCTCAGGTCTCTTGAGGATCCATCTCTGCCATTCCCCGGGTGTGGGAGATGTCTACTAGTGGAAAACCAGCTTTAGGCCCCTTAGCTTCCTTGCTCCATTTATTACTAGGCTGTGTGTCTTGTTGGCTCAGCCAGGGTGCACTGCAAAGGGAGTGCCACCCATTCACAGCAGGAGCCACCCCCTGCTAGACAGTGATCATGTGTCAACCTGGGGTTCCTCTTGTCTTTTTAAACTGTATTCTTAGTGCAGCTTGAGCCAGATGCCCCCTCACCCCCCTTTTCCAAAGAGGACATTGAACCCACATTTCACCTTATTATTTTGGAACTTTGGTCCTCAGGAGGGCCCACTCTTTCTAGATCTCCTCCTGATGCTTTTTCACCCCCTTTTGACAAGACAAGGCTTCTATTAGGGCTGCTTTTTATTGCTTGTGTCTGGCTCCTGATGTAAAATTGTTGCATTGCTGATTTAAAGTTGGAAATGTTTAAACTGCTTCCTTGGAGGACAAGTTTGAGTTTTTGTAAGCTGTAAAGCTGTTTTATTTGGTTCTCTGTGATTAAGACAAGCATAAAAACAAGTGAAGAAATAACACACTTCGAGTTAATCCCCTTTGGAATCTTTTCCAAAGCCTTTGTATGTCTTTGAGACACAAAACATAGAAGGGACTGGGGAATGATGTTTTCCTGGTTGCCAGCTATTACCATGCTCAGAAATAAATCCATTTTGCCCACATCTGGACTCTTTGTTGTCAAACTGCATTTCCAGTTTCTTCTACCTCCACTTTCCCCCACATTGCTTTTTCACGATCTCTATTGTGTGTGTGAGGATCAAAGCTATGGCCAGTTTCTGCAGCTGCTGCTTCTTGCCATCCCACCCCTGGGGGATGGGGGTGAGAGGCCAGAGCCCACCTTCCCAGGAGAAGCTGTGAACCCAAAGCAAGGACGTCCCTTTGTTGGATGTCCAGCAGGTTGTTCCCAAGGACCCAGCAGCCTGCCTGCTTCCTAGATATTGGAAAACTCACCTTGGAACTTTGAAGCGGTCCCATCAGCACTGCTCCTTGGTTGAAACCTGTCACCTCAGGTGAGTCCTCGGTTGCTCAAATCAGAGGAGCCCTGAGCCACGCTGTTTGCCTCCTAGGCAGGTTCCCAGAGGCCGCTCCTGGAAGGTGGTTTACACAGAGTTGCACAACCTCAGAGAGAGGATGGTGAGCCCAAGGGAATCCCAGCTCCTGATATTAGGTAGAACTTGGAAGGGGAACAATGAGCTGGCTGCCAGCTACCCCACAGAGCCTGCCCTCCCCTTGGAGAAAAGCCCACCTATGGAGTGGGGGAAGAGTATGGGAGTAGGGAGAGCAATAGGGGAAACATCATGGCAGGGGGAGCAGGGGAGGAGAAGCATTAAAGAATGGGAGAGATACGAGATAGAGGCGATGAGGAGTAGGGTATTAGAGTAATTCATTGGAACCACAAAGACCCAACACGAGAGAATACATGGAGCCACGACTAGCTACGTAGTTTGTGGAGGTGGCAGGGGGTGGGGTGTGTGTGTAGTGGTAGTGCACCATGAAACTGTGAGGACGTTCAAAATTGACTCAAATTTCAAGACGGTAACAGTAGGGCATTAAACCATGTGTGGGGCCTTTCTGAGCAAAGGTGCCAGTGAGAAATATACCCCACCCCCCAGCTCCCAACCCATGAGGCCAGCCCTGCCTGGAGTTACAGGAAAGACAGCATGAGAACGTTCTCCACCCCCAGAGTGTGTTTATAACCAAGTGCTGAGTGAAAGCAGCCAGATCCCAAGATAAAATGCCATCGCTTTATAGCTAGAGAAGGCCTTGAGCATCCAGGGTGTTTTGGGATTGAATTGAGTCCCCCCAAAAGACATGTTCAAGTCCTAACCCTTGGTTTCATGACCGCAATCCCATTTGGAAATAGGGTCTTTGAAAATATGACTAGTTAAGATGAGATCCAACTGGATCAGGGCAGGCCCTTTCCAACATAACTGGTGTCCTTCCCCGAAGAGGGAAATTTGCCCACAGACAGACAGATGGGGGGAGAACACAGTGTGATGATTGAGGCAAGATCAGAATGATGCTGCCACAAGCCAAGGAATGCTGGCAAAAAAAAAAAAAAAAAAAAAAAAAAAAAAAGCTAGGAAGAGGCAAAGAAAGCTACCACCCCCTCCGCCCCCCACCGAGCCTTCTGAGGGAGCACAGCCTTCCAACACCTCGGTCCCAGACTTCTGGTCCCCAGAACCAGGGAAAATAAGTTTCTGTTTTATGCCACATGGATCGTGGTGCTTGGTTATGGAAGCCCCAGGAAACTGAGACAGAGGGCAGGTACTGCTCCCCCTTTTCCCCTTTCCCCCAGCTCAGGCCCACACCCCACCTTCTACCTGGAGCACCTGGGGCTGTGGGTGGTGGAAGGGGTGCTTCCAAGTCTAGGGTGACCCCAATCCTTTTGTCCCACTTGAGATGACTCCAGAAGGGCCTGAGTCACTGCAGCTGAGTGGAAAATGTGAGGATAGCTGTCTGTGCTCAGGGCCACTGGATTCCTAGGTATTCACCCAAGAGAGATGAAAGCCCGTGTCCATACAAAGGCTTTTCGATAAGTGTTCATAGAAGCTTTATTTGTAACAGTCCAAGGTCCATCCACGGGTGACTGGATAAACAAAGCATGGTGTCCGCATACAATGGCATGACTCTCCGCAGGACGAAGGAAGGAACTATTTGGTTCATGCGACGATGTGAATGAATCTCAAAATAATTATGCTGAGTGAAAGGAGCGTGTCAAAAAAGCATACATCTCAAAAAGAACAAAAAAAATTTTTTTAAAAGCCTACATCTGTATGATTGCATTTATATAACACTCTAGAAAATGCAAACTAATATCTAGTGACAGATCAATGGTTACTGGAAAGGGGAGAGTGGGGAGGCATGGGAGGGTCACCCAGGAGCAGGGGGGATGCTTTTTGGGGTGATGGGTGTATTATTATCTTGATTATAGTCATGGTTTCACAGGTGTACATAAATCAAATGTATCACTCATATACTTCAGATATGAGTAGCTTTGTCACCAGAAGGACTAACTTTCCAGGGTTTACTGTGAGCCTCATGAACGGGGTCCCCAGCTTCTCCCCGTCATTTCCGTGCCTGACCCGTGCCCAGCAGGAGGTACCTTGGCCCTGTGGGTCTTGGCTGCTGGGGGGCCCCCAGTGGCGTGGCCCCTTTGGGCAGGTGGGTGGTGGGGTCTGCGGGGAAACCGTGGTGGCCTCTCCATCTTTGGGGGGAGAGGGGTCCTCTCACGGCTGACTTCAGAGTTGGATCAGCACCCAGAGCTCCCTGCTGACCCCCTCCAGGGGCTGCCCTGTCCCAAGCCTTATTCCCTGGGCAAATCCCTGAGAGGGGGAGGGCAGTTCCTCCAGTTTCAGGCCCAGATTCCTGGGAAAACCAGCCCCAGAGGCCACCAGAGCAGATTTGGTGGTGAGACAAGGAGGGGAGCACAAGGCAGCCTTCTACATAAGTGCCCCAGGACAAATGAAAAAATGAGAGAAGGCAGAAGGGAGGGAAGCGCCAGTGGAGAAAGGGAAAGCGCAAGAAAAATCAGCTTGCCACTTGCCATTCCCACACCAAGTACTAGTGGAAACTTGGCATTTTCCCTTAACTGCTTTCTCTCCACCCACTTTTTTTTTTTTAACCACAGTTTTATTCACACACCATACAAACCATCCAAAGTGTACAATCAATGGCTCTCGGTATAATCATAGAGCTGTGCATTCACCACCACAATTTCAGAAAATTCTCATTGCTCTGAGAAAACAAAATCCCATACCCCTTATAACCCCCTATTACTGACACTTAGCTTTGGTCTATGCCTTTGTTACAATTGATGAAAGAATATTACAATGTTACTGTTAACTACAGTCCATAGTTGGCACTAGTTGTATTTTCCCCCGTGTATCACCCTATTATATTATTAACACCTGGTAATAGTCATGTACATTTGTTCATGGAAGAATATTCTTACATCTGTACAGTTAACTGCAGCCATCGTCTACAACAGGGTTCACTGTGACAAAGTCCCATGTTTTATCCTCTAGCTTTCCTTCTAACCCTGCACTTCCCCTTTCAACCACAATCACACTCATATTTCAGTGCTATTACCTTACAGAAATGTGCTACCATCACCTCTATTCATTTCCATACATTTACCATCAACCTTATTAAAAATCCTATTCAAATAAAGTATCAACTCCTTATTCTCTACCCTCTTCCTATCTCCTGGTAACCTACACTCTAGATTTTAGCTCAGAGAGTTTGATCATTATAATTAGTTCCTATATCCTCCCACCCACTTTTATCTAGCATTTTTCTAAGCAATAATATCTGTGACATCCCAGGATGATGTGCTAGCTATATATTTTTTGCAGTGCACGTGAAAAGTAGTGCATCACTATTAAAAAGAAAGTGACTTCTATAAAGACAGAAAGTCAGTCAGGGGTTGCCAGGGGCTAGGGGACTGACAGGGGAAGTGTGAAGTGACTGCTGATGTCACCACTGCTGATAAGTGACAAGATTTCTTTTGGGGATGATGAAAATGTTCTAAAATCGACTGTGGCAATGGTTGCACCGCTTTGTGAATGTACTAAAAACTAGTGAATTGCACACTTGGAAGGGGTGGATTGTATGGCAGGTGAATTATAGCTCAAGAAAGCTGTTCTACAAAAACAAAAAAGAAAGCAGGTGTTTGTGTAACACCCCGACTCTCCATGCATCTGTCATCTGTCTGTGGGGTGAGGACCCCATCTTGGAAATGCTTGGTTTCTTGAGCCCACGGCCCTTGCTGGCGTTAACATCCTGGGGTTCATGTTAAACCTGTGCCATGAGCAGATGTTAATGGGGCTGGTGTGTGGACTCTGGCATGCAGCCCATTGCCCTGTAGTTTCCAGATGAGGGAGCAGCAGTGGATCAAGAGGGCAGAAGAGGGCACAGCCTCACCCAGGAGGGGCCATACTGGTGTCGATAGCACATGGGGGTGGCAGAAGGAGTGACCCAAAGCAGTTGCCCACACATCCATCCTGAGTGCACTACAGAGAAAGCATCTGGGACCCAAGATGCAGCTGAGCCCTGCTGCAGGTTCAGTGGCCACGAGACCACTGGGCACTCATGTTGGCCCAAGGCTGCCATGGTACTTATATTGAGGAAAGCAGAACTGGAGCCCCTTGAACCTCAGGTAGGTGGGGATTCTGGGTGACCCTGTATGCTGGTTTGGAACTGTTATGCACCCCAGAAAATGCCATGTTCTTTTAATCCCTTCTTGTGGATACAGACCTATTGTGGGTGGGACTTTTGATTCCGTTGTTTCAGTTGGGATGTGACCCACCCCATTGGAGGTAGGTCTTATCCTTTATTGGAGTCCTTTATGAGAGGACAGAGAGGCAGAGACATTTGGGGAGGGAGAGAGAGAGACAGAGAGAGAGAGAGAGAGAGAGAGAGAGAGAGAGAGAGAGAGAGAGAGAGAGAGAGAAACACCCAGAGAAGACAAGAAGGAGCCACAGGAGCTTAGAGAGAGAGCCATTTTGAAACCAAAACCCAGGAGAGAAGGACAAGCAGATGTCGCCATGTGCCTTCCCATGTGACAGAGGAACCCTGGATGCCAGCAGCCTCTTCTCAGAGAAGGTATCTTCCTCTTGATGCATTAATTTAGATATTTTCATGAATTTAGAACTGTAAATTTGTAAACTAATAAATCCCCATTGATAAAGTCAACTCATTTCTGATACATTACATTCCGGCAGCTTTAGCAAACTGCCCTTCATTCCAGTTTGCCAGAGACTGTCCCAATTTCAACACTTAAAAGATCCCCATCCCCAGGAGCCCCTACGGCCTGGGCAAACTAGACGACTGGTCACCCCAATTCTTCACCAGTCCAGGAACCCTGAAAGGGAATGGCCTGAACATAAGGCTCCTGAAATGCTGCAAGAGCAACCTTCACTCTCCATCCATGCCAACTTTCATAACAACTGGAGCATCTCCTGGGGAAGGGAGGGGTGGGGTCTTGATAGAAGACTCTCAGCCATGTTCCAGTAAGGAGCCAGGGGCCAGCTCTGTGCAGGAGCTGACCTCAGGGATGGGGCCTTGGCAGGACAGCTTGGTCACGCCACAGTCTGGGGAGGGGTCCCCTAAGCCAGGACCCTCCACCCCAGCCCCACCTCCCTCAACTCTGACCCTCATCCTCTGTCAGGGATGAAGTTAGCTTTCTCACTGCATGGGTCACTTCATGATGAATTATATGGGTAAACTGTTGAGGGCTAGATCACCTCCTGTCCCGGGGGAGAAAGTGACACTGAAAGCACTTTGGACCCCTTAGCTGACCTTAGCCTCTCTGTCCTTGTGTGTCCTTGTCAAAATCCACTCTAAGACACTGACACTTGTTCACCTGAGGGATGGTGGGAGGGGGCAGTTTCATTCTGAAACATCCAAATCTTAAAATACAGGAATGGAGCTTTCTGCAGGGTCAAGTATTGACAGAGGGTGGTTGTGGGTGCTGGTTCTGGGGCAAGGAGCTGTCTTTGAGTCTGGCACCACACTGCTTGGTGAGTGGCTATCTGCTCATCCCTGTAAGTTTTTTGGGGAGCTCAGGTCTGAGTACCTTCTTGCCCTGTGCAATGTGGGAAAACTTCTCCCAGGTCAAAACAGAGAAAATGCAGCAGCAGCAACAAAAGGAATAATGTTTCAAAAAGATTGAACACTGTATTGATTTCTAAAATGATGGACATGATTTCATCTGCTGTGACAAAGGCTGTCCATGCCCAAGCCCACTTTCGTGGGCCAATGGCACTGACTTGTTCAGTAATGGATCTAGTTAATTGTATTTTTCTACAAAAGAGGTTTGTTCTAGTTTGCTAATGCTGCCAGAATGCAAAACACCAGAAATGAATTGGCTTTTATAAAAGGGTTTTATTTGGTTACACAGTCACAGTCTTAAGGCTGTAAAGTGCCCAAAGTAACACATCAGCAATTGGGTACCTTCACTGGAGGATGGCCAATGGTGTCCGGAAAACCTCTGTTAGCTGGGAAGGCATGTGGCCAGTGTCTGCTCCAAAGTTCTGGTTCCAAAATGGCTTTCTCCCAGGATGTTCCTCTCTAGGCTGCAGTTCCTCAAAAATGTCACTCTTGGTTGTTCTTGGGGTGTTTGTCCTCTCTTAGCTTCTCTGGAGCAAGAGTCTGCTTTCAACAGCTGTCTTCAAACGGCTGCAGCTCATTTGCAGCTCCTCTGCTTTCTTCAAAGTGTCCCTCTTGGCTGTAGCTCCTCTTCATAATGTCACTCTCAGCTGCACTGAGTTCCTTCTGTTTGTCAGCTCATTTATATGGCTCCAGTGATTTAATTTAGACTCACCCTGAATGGGTGGGTTGACACCTCCATGGAAATTATCCAATTAGAGTCATCACCCACAGTTGAGTGGGGCACATCTCCATGGAAACACTCAAAGAATTCCACTCTACTTAACACTGATAGGTCTGCCCACACAAGATTACATCAAAGATAATGGTGTTTAGGGGGACACAACACATACAAATTGGCACAGGGTTTACTGAAAAGACTCTCAGACATTAATAGGAAAAAGAAGAAACAAGGCTCTGGAAGCTTCCAAGAATTCCCCCCACCTTAGCCTGGCTCTGTGACACCCAGCACCCATCCAAAGGTGGCTCACAAAACTAAGAGCCAGAGTGGACATTTCTTTGCAACATTGTATTTGGTTAAAACGAGTCCAGAAGGACAGATGTTTTAGATGATCACATAGCTGACACCAAAAACAAGCCAAATTTCAGAAGAGTTTTCCTGAGTGAAGACAGTCATTGCTAATTTAAAGAAGTTTCTGAAAATGGTTTACCAAACTCCCGGGGTGGGGGCGGGGTGCACTGTGACACAGGCAGCTTGCATTTGTGAGGCACGCTGATATTCCCCATGTGCATTCCCACATGCTGCGTTATGTGGTTTCCATATGAACTCACAGCCTTCTGGGTAGGTTTTATCAGCCCCATTTTGCAGATAAAATAACCTGAGGCTCACAGAGGTGACTTGTCCAATACCACCCAAGCTGATAAGTGCTGGGTTCTGGATGTGAAGCTGATGGACCAATCTAGAGTTCTTTCTACTGTTCCCACGAGCAGGGACTGGGGAGGGGCCCTTTACCGTTCGCAGTGGGGACTTAGTGCTTGGCGTCTAGAGAGCTGCCCACGGCTTCCGGCAGCCCAAGGGCAAAACCCAGCTCTCCCACCTACTGTCTTCTGTGTGCCCTTAGGAAAGTATCTTAACCACCCTGAACTTCAACTTTCCCATCAGTAAAACTGGCACAGGGTGATGGACGTCTTGGGCAGTCACGAGGATTAAATGAGGTGTTGTATGGAGATCCCAACATGCAATGCTCGACCCAGTAACTGCATGAAATATCGGCAACTGTCATTATATTGTTGCCCACGTAGACGAAAACTCTCTGGAGACAGAGGACATTTTGCTTTAGGTCTTTCATCCACTCAGAATTGGTTTCCGTGTGTGGCTAGGAAGTTTTCCCCCCATATGGACATTCTTTGCCCACTCCCAAACCCCACGGCACATCAAGTTTCTGTTTCTGTGCTCTCCAGTCTGTCCCAAGGGCCTGTGCCAACACCACAGCATCTCAATTAAAATAGCTTTGGAGTGAGTCTTGGGGTTTGGAATGTTACTGAGCTCCACAAGGGCAGGGGTTTCTGGCTGCTTTGTTAACCACTGGATTCTCAGCACTTGAAACCAGAGCATGTAGCAGGAGCTCAGTGTTTGCTGATGAAATGGATGGTTGGGCATTTGTTGTTCAGTGGTGTCTTAGCTGACCTTGGCCCCTTCTTGTTCTGGGGCTCCTGTGACTAGGCTCTACAAAGATGCTGATTTCCAATAATCGTGACGGACCAAGTGCTCAGGCCGTTGATAGTGTCATTGCCAAAGCAGGTAAGTGGTCATTTTAGGTAGTGGCTTGTTATTGCAAAGATTTGGAGAATTTATAAATGGCCGTGGAAGGAGCACCTCCTGGCTCTTCAGCAGGCTCCTGCCTGCGTTGAGGGACATCTTTACCTGTCCCGTGCTGTGCTAGAAACACTAGTGTTGTGGCGTCTATTTGTTCTCAGTCTCGTGTTTGTACTCGGACATCTCGACAGCCAAGTGCCTTGTGGTGTGTTGGTAGGTGGCCTCTGTCCAGTCTTGTCATTCTGTGCTTTTAAAAATCACCCCAACGCGTTCTACACTGCATCCCTGATCAACTGCGTCAGAATGGAAAAAAGGATGCGTTCCAACCCCGTGGTCTTGCCCTACCCACCGTCAGAAATAGTTCCTCCCCTCAAATTTCACTTCATGTGCAATGTTGGAGGCAACATTTTCAAAGGGCTTCAAATGCCGCCTCAGTGCCGGCAGGAGGCTGCTCCTGGAGGCAGCGCTCGGCTGCCTCAGCTTGGAAGGAAGAGTTCTTTAAAGGATTCGGGTCTTCTGAAAACGGAGGAGGGCGCTGTGGGCCAGTCCCGATCCCTCTCTTCTCTCTAAAGCCCCCAGAGGACCAAGCTGGGGACGCAGCTGCAGCCCGTGGGGTCCCAGCCCGGGCGGACCCGCGCTGGCCACCAGGGGTCGCTGTCGGAGCACGACCTGTGCCCACGATTCCCACCGCGAGTCCTCGTCACCGGCTTCCCACGGCCGGGCAGTGCCCGCGCAAGAGATGGATGCACGCGGGCCGTTACCGCCTTTTCTGAGGGGCGATGTAAGGGCCGGGTATCACGTGTGACGGGAAAGGCAAACGAAAGATGTTTTCAGGTCATTTACATTCATAATAAAATATTTCAAACATACAGAAAATCACAGAGAGTATCATAACAAACGCCTGAATTGAATTATTGAATTTTAACATTTGCTGTGATTGCTTCAGTGTTTTTTGTTTGTTGGTTTGCTTTTTAAGAAATAAGACATTACAGATACAGCTGCAGCTCCCCAAGTACCCCAAACCTGGTCCCACTCCTCCTTCTCTCCCCAGAGAATGATTTTCATTCCCATTCATATTTTCATGCCATCACATTAATATATATTATTATATACTCAAAAACATTATACAGCATCGTTCTGCAAGTATTCCAATTTTATGTAAATGTTACAATTTACATTACAGGCATTATTTTGCAAGTTGCTTTTTCTTCCCCAGCCCGTCATCTGCTTTTTGTTTTGGAGGTTCATTCATGTTGATGTAAGTAGCTCTGGCTTATTTATTTGAACCACTGTATTGTATTCAATTGTACTGATAATAATGTGTTTTAAAAATATGGACTATTTCCAATTTTTGTCATTATGAACAGGCTACAATGACAATTTCTAAAATTTACCCATTTGGGGATGCGAAATGAAACTAAATAAAGCTTCGGTGGCTGAGAGATTTCAAATGCAGTTGAGAGGACACTCTGGTGGGCATTCTTACACACTATATAGATAACACTTTTTAGGTTTTAATATATTGGAATAGCTAGAAGTAAACACCTGAAACTAGCAAACTCCAATCCAGTAGCCTTGACTCTTGAAGATGATTGTGTAACAATGTAGCTTACAAGGGGTGACAGTATGACTGTGAAAACCTTGTGGATCACACTCCCTTTATCCAGTGTATGGATGGATGAGTAGAAAAATGGGGACAAAAACTAAATGAAAAATAGGGTGGGATGGTGGGGGGGGGGTGATTTGGGTATTCTTTTTTTTATTTTTATTTTTTATTCTTATTCTGATTCTTTCTGGTATAAGGAAAATGTTCAAAAATAGATTGGGGTGATGAATGCACAACTATAAGATGGTACTGTGAACAGTTGATTGTATACCATGGATGATTGTATGGTATGTGAATATATCTCAATAAAACTGAGTTTAAAAAAATTTACCCATTTTAAGGGTATGATTCAATGATTTTTGGTAAATTTACTGAGTAGTGCAACCATCATCACAATCCAGCTTTAGAACATTTCCATCACTCCAATGAGACCCTCTGTTACCCCCACTCCCAGTCCCAGCCCAGACAACTCCTAAGCCACATACTGTGCAATGACTATTCTTATCCATGCCTGCTTGTGCTCATGGGCAAGCGTTTCTCTCTGCATCTAAGAGTGGAATTGCTAAGGCTGTGGACATGCACATTTTCATTTGCACGTTTTACTGCATTGGTTTTCACGTGGCTGACTGTGTCTACACTCGCTCAGGTGGTGGGTGGGCTCCTCTTTGCCCGTGTCACTGACAGCACTGTGTCTTGTCAAGCATTTTATTTCCTTTGTTCTTTCCTTCTCTTTCATTCTTTTTCTTGCCAGTCTGAGTGTGGAATTATTTTGTTGTTTTAATTAGCATTTTCCTGATCTCCGTCTTCTGGTGGTTATTGACTTTCTGAGTTTCCTCTTCTGTGAATTGCCTGCTCAGAACTTTTGCCCATTTTCTAATGTGTAATTGTTTTCCCCTTGTATAGATGTGTAGCAGTTCCTTGTTTATTCTGGATAATAATCCTTTTCCAGTTACATGATTTGGACAGACCTTTTCCCAGCCTGTGGTTATTCTCAAATCTATTATGGACTTTTGTTGAATAGAAGTTATATATATTTTTTTAAAATAATAAACTTTATCTTTAGAGCAGTTTTAGATTTACAGGAAAATTACACAGAAGGTACAGAGTTCCCATAAACTCCCTCCCACCCCCCACCAAACACACAATTTCCTCTATTATTAACCTCTTGCATTCGTGCACTACATTTGTTACAACTGATGATCCAATATCAATACATTCTTAGTAGCTAAGGTCCATAGTTTACATTAAGGTTCACTCTTCATGTCGTGCATTTCTATGGGTTTTGACAAATGCATGATGTCATGTAGCTGCCATTACAGCATCAGACAGAATAGTCTCACTGCTCTAAACATCCCCTCTGCTCCACCTGTTCATCCTTCTCTTCTTCTTCCCTGTATCCTCTGGCAACCACTGATCTCTCTACAGTCTCTATAGTTTAGCCTTTTCCAGAAATGTCATATGGTTGGAATCATACATTATGTAGCCTTTCCAGGCTGGCTTCTTTCACTTCGCAATATGCACTGCAGCTTCCTTGAGAGTTCACTGTTTTTTATCCCTGAATAATATTCCATTGAATGGATATCCACGCAAAAGTTTACTCAGAGCAGCTTTATACATAACTGCCTCAAATTGGAAGTAACCACTGTTCTATGCTAGTGTGTATCCTCCCATCTATTTCTATGCCTTGCTACATACACATAAGCCTGAAAATACATAGTATCTTATGTTTAAAATTTTATCTAAATTGTACCAAATGCCACATATCCTTGTGCCTGCAATTTGCTTTTTTTACTTAGCATTGTATGTTGAGATTTGGCTTTGTTAATATATTGGGCTCCAGCCTATTTTAATTGCCAGATTAAAATAAATAAAAAGATAGGTTCCGTGGTATGAACTTGCCACAATCCACTCATCTGTTCCCCTCTCAGTGGATATTTAGGTTGCTTCCTTTTTTTCCTCTTTCCTTTTTTCCTCCCTCCCTCCCTTCTCCCTCCCTCCCTCCCTCCTCCCTCCTTCCTCCCTCCTTCCCTTCTCCTTCCCTTCCTTCCTTCCTTCCCTCCTCCCTCCCTCCCCTTCTCTTCCTCTCTCTCTCTTTCTTTTTCTTTTGCATAACAAACCAGGCTTTAATTCCCGTTCTTAATCTCATTTGCTTGGGTGTGTGGATGAGTTTCCACAGGGCACCTCCCTAGAAGTAGAACTGCTGAGTAGACCCATCCCCAACTCCATCAGCTTCTATTAAACCATCCTGCTGCACGACTACCAGGGATGCTACTTGAAGGATGCGAATTGTACCTCACTGAGGTCTTCATTTGCACTTTCCCGTTTACGCCTGAGGCTGGACAGCTTTGCCTCTGTCCACTGGCTGTGGTGTTTTCCTGTCCAGTGAATTGCCTATTCATGTCCTTTGCCCCAACAACAGCTTCCTGCCCGCTCCAATCTATCCCCCATACTTGCTGCTGGAGCCATCTATAAGAGGCAGCTCTGATCAGGCACTGCCCCGAGCAGTGGCCCTCCTGCTCTCCAATGGCATTACCTGGAAGCCCGAAATCCATGATGGGCCTGGAGCCAGCGTGGCTGCTGTCCCCTGCCTTGACCTCCCAGGTCCCCTGCTGTTCTCTCCCTGGACTCAGGCTGCCTGCACACATCTCCTTCCACAAACTGGCCAGGATCCTGCCCGCTTTGGGGTCCATGAGTCACAGTTTTCTCTGCTGTGGCCTCCTTCCCATCTTGTATAACATTCAACCCCTGCTAAGGGTCTCCTCATGGGAAGCTGCCTTGTGGGCTGGGCCTCTGCACCCTGAGGCCCCCTCCTCAATGCTCACACCTCACGGCTGGGCCCACACCCGATCTGCCTCTTCTTCTGAAAATTTCCTGACCACCTGAGCTTTGGGCCAGGACCGGCCACCTGCTCCCGGGGCAGTGCTACCCCCTTAACCAGGTGAGCAAGCCTGGGACAGGGGGCACCAGCTGGTTGCGCTGATTCCCCAAGGCACCTCCTTTGTCCGGGGACACTCTGTCCTCCCCAGTAGAGCACAGGCAGGTTGGGGGTAAATCAGGTATGGGATGTGGTTTTCACTGACAACAGGGAGAACAGGGAGAATCCAGGTGGTGCCAAAATGGGAAGACAGGTTCTGGGCCCGTTGGTGGGCTGGGGCTGAGGGGTCCCCTCTGGACGCTTCTGTCTGCAGCCTGCTGCTCCCCGGCGCTCGCCTCCACTGTCGTCCCATCCAGCAACCCATCAGGAGGTGGGTTTTAAGATTAGGAAACTAAGGCAGACAGAGGTTACAAGACTTGCTCAAAACCCTCTCTCTTTTCAGTCACGGCCGTCACCTCCGCAGCTTTCTCTGGATCCAGAACTTCCCCCCGATAGTCACCCAGGCGGTGCTACATTGTGCCTCCTAGGGAGCCCTTCCTTCCTGCATATGTCCAGGCAGAATGGAACTTAGGTCCTGCTAGGGTCACATGGTTGCAGTTACACCATGACAAGCCCACCCAGACTCCCACCCTGGGTTGCTCCCTGGCAAAAGGAGGGAGCTTGTCTTTGATGCTTTTTCATCATTTGTCTGCTTTCCATGCCCTGTTGCCTGAGAGCATCCAGTGTCCCCCTTGCTGGCTCCCGACTCTGGGACCCTCACCATCTTGGGGGACATTCAATCTCCCCACCCCCACTCCTCTCACCCACCTCTGACCACCCTCATCCCATTCCTCAGGCCCTTGTTGGAGAAAAATGGGTAAGAGTTGGAAGGAAATGACATGCACCTTTCTAAGTGAATCAAGGTATTAAGCTGGCATGGGATTTAGAATATATATAATGATGAGCACTTGCAACAAAGCTGTCTGGGGTAGCACACTGCTACTGTATCCTTGAATATTCCCGTAATACTTCAAAGCTTAAAAAAAAAAAGGGCCCTTTCTCAGACTGTAATTAAGTCTCATGTACATTCTGTGGCTTCACAACCGTGAAAACCAAATTGCAACGCTGCATTACCGATAGTGTATCACGAGAGCCTGAAATGTGGCTTTGCCAGCTTGCTCAGCTTTGAAAAGTGCCATACTCCCCATTGGCCATGCTGGCCAGGACAGTGCCATCTCTCTCATGGCTGTGATGCCCTGTTCTCTGTGAGTGGCTCAAATAGGCTGTCCTGTGAAATTAAACCCACCTTGGGGCTATGGTGGAGGGAGAGAGGTTGCTGTGACAACACAGTGCTTTGACCTCCTGCATCCGGAACCATAGCCGACCCACAGCTCCGGCTGCTGTCCCTCTGGTTCCCCCACCCACCTTACCCCACGCTTGTCCTGAGGCCACTTTTTCCATGAGCTGCTCCCAGCCAGTGACTGAGCAAGGTGGGGGTACTGAGTCAAGTTCGTCCTGAAGAGCTGCTGTTGGACAGCTTTCCTCTCTGTTAGACAATGTTTGCTCAAGGGTCCCCATCAGCCTGGCTGAAGTGTTCTTGGAATTGGCCTGCAGTCTGAGAAGCCTTACTTGGGAGTCCTTCTGCCCCTCCCTCCTTCACAGGTGTCAGGTCTACACTGCGGCCTCAAGGCTCTCCCCATGTCCTGCTTCCTCCTTCTTTATCCTTCATGGCATTTCCCAGAGTGTATCTCCTGCACACCTCACCCATCTTAGTATCTACTTCTTGGCATGTTACCAGGCCTTGATCACAGGGCACCCAGGACAGATCCAGAACTGCCCACAATAAGCTGGTTCCCTCAGACACATCAAGTCATAAAGTCAAATGGCCCAACATTGCTTCATTTTAAGATGGAAATGGTGCATCCAGGATCAAACCCAAGCAGGATCAGAGGCTTGAATAGGCTGCATGAGCAGGTGGCCCACATTCCACATCACCACCAGTGCCCCCTCCCTAGCTCACTCCCCTGGCCTTAGGTGGGTCCTATATGGCCAGCAAAGGGGGAGGGAAAAGCCCTCCTTTATGGGTGGGTCAGCTCGGGATGTGGGTGAAAGCTGAAAATGGATGGAGGTTACAGCACAGCTACACTCAGGAGTGGCCCTGAAAAAACAACACAGGGAAAAACCTTCCAGTGGGTTGAGCTCTGGGCAGTGCCCTTTGTCATCCACCTTGAGTGGAAGGAGAAGGGGCCCAGGTGGGAATGTACACAGATTCCTGGGCAGCGGCTAATGGCCTGGCTCCCTGGTCAGGGGCCTGAATGAAAAGAACCAGAAGGTGGAGACAAGGAGGTCTGGGGTAGAGACATATGGTGCAAAAATGGGAGGAAGCATGAAGGGTGAAACTTCTTACATCATCCATTATGTCTACAAGACAGCATCTGCCATGGAAGAGGCATCAAACTGCCAAGTAGAAAAAATGACTTGTCCAGTTGGCATTAGCCACTTTGTTTTTGGCCCCCTGGAACTGGCACTATGGCATGTGCACGCAGTGGATGTGTGCTCAGCAAGGACCATCATCTGCCGAAGCTAAGCTGACCACTACCATCTCTGAGCTTCCAACCTGTCAGCAACTGAGATCAATGCAGGTCTCTGGTATGGTTGTGTTCCTTGGGGACAGGCAATTGATCTCTTGGTAGCAAGTCAGCTACATCTGATCCATTCTCTTGTGTAGGGCCAGATGTTCATGGTATGGGGTCATCTCACCAGTCCACAGAGGCTCAGCCAGCACTATCTTGGGGGCTTCTTGGATGCTGGATTGCTAGGTACGGAATCCCAGGTGGCACAGCCTGCAACGAGGGGATCCACTTACAGCGAAAAAGGTGCAGGAATGGGTCCTTGACCATGACACCCAATGGTCATGTCACATCCCATACCACCGAGCACTGGGACAGCCTTCCAAGGCACAGCTGGAGCACCAGTTAGAGGTGACATTTTGGTAAGATGAAACATCCTTCAGGTAGCAGTTTACACATTGCATTGAAAATCTCTATACGGTGCCACGTCCCCAGGAAGAGTACACAGTCAGGGAACCAAGGGGAGGAAGAAGGAGGGTACAGATGCCATGACCTGCAATGACCCCCGGGGTGGTCTGTCCTTCTCTCCCGTGACTTTGGGTGCTGCAGGGCTGCAGGTCCTGGCCCCAAGGGAGCACGCTCCTGCCAGGAAGGTCTCATCAGCCCTTCCACTCCATGTCCAGGAGTGGAGGCCCCATCACAGTGGGGCCCTTTTGTCTTGGTCGGCAGGAGAAGGTAAGGACTGTTTATAAAAATGGGTGCAGGGAACAATGTGTTGGGGTGATCCAGAATGGCCACCCCTGGTCCGCTTGCCTCTGTGACTGCAGATGGATTTGGGGGCACCCCCGGGCTGTGAGGGCTATGGGTGCTGAGGACTCGGCAGCCCGGGAACGAAGGTTTAGGTCCCAGCGCCAGGTGATGGCTGGGCGTGAGGGGTGCAGAATGGATGATGGAGGAGGGAGAGGGTGAGTGCCAGTTATGGCTGGGACAAGCTGCAACGACAGGTGCTGGGGCTGCCCTGCCAGCCCCCCATCTTCAGGAGTAGGTACGTGGGAGCCCGGGAGGAGCTGCTCTGAGATCTACGAGGAGAAGCCGAGCAGACCTGTGAGGCACAGTGATGGTGAAGACGCTGTGCCCAGGTGTGTGTTGTGGGGGCTCCATGGACCCAGGCCCAGGATGGCCCTCTAGATCCCCCCATCCGCATTTGCAACTGAGGCTCCCGCAGGTTGTTTCTAGCCATGACCCAGCCCAGTAGGCGACCAACTCAAGCCTGTCCCTGTGAGATGAGGGACTCCTCTGTGGACAATTGGCTGGCGGCACCCTATCAGCCTGGTTGAAACCTTCTTAGTCTGCCTGAAGTCTGAAATTCTGCCTGCCTGGTCCCCCCTTTTTTTTCTCTCTCTCCTTCCCAAGGATCAGACCTGCACTGGGCGCTGAAGGCTCCCACCATCTCCCAACCTCCCTCCCCTTGTTCTTCACAAGCACGACCCCCCATACTTCTCTTGCACCCCTAAACCAGTCCTAGTGTCTGCCTGTCGGAGGATGCAGACAAACACAGCTGGCTTTTTGGATTTAAAAGCTCTACAGTTGGGCTATTTCTCAAGTCAAAAAAAATATGTTATAATAAAAGGCAGCCTTTAAAATGAGACCAGTTTAGTTTTATGGCAGATTCAGTACATTGTCCTCATTTTTCTTGTTTTTTTTTTTCTTATTTTCCTACAGGTCCCTGAAAAACCAGTTCTGGACTGGGGTCGTTCAGAACCTGGCGCCTGGGAGCTCCAGGTATGACGTTCACCCACCCCCAACACCTCCCCAACTTTCCTGGATGCCAGCAGAGCTGCTGCCCCCTCCCTGGGAAGGCCCTTCGGGCTGAGTTTGTCCTTCTATGGTGGTGGTTGCTATTTATTTTTTCCATTACTGCTCCATAATGGAAAGATGGCGGGGATGGGTCTCCCTTGCGTTTAAGTGCCCTGATGTGGCCAAAAGGGGTGGTCAGTAAATGCCCATTGTAGAAAATACTACATCCTCATGCAGTGCAGGTGATGGCTTCCCTTTGATTTTCTTTTTAAATTCAATTTTACTGAGATATATTCACATACCATGCACTCATACGAAGCGTGCATTCAATAGTTCACAGTACCATTATATAGCTGTGTGTTCATCACCAAAATTAATTTTTGAACATTTTCATTACCACACACACAAAAATAAGAAGAATAAAAATTAAAATGAAAAAAGAACAATTAAAGTAAAAAAGAACACTAGGTGCCTTATTTTTTTTTTGCCCCCGTTTTTCTACTCATCCATCCATAAACTAGACAAAGTGGAGTGTGGTCCTTATGGCTTTCCCAATCCCATTGTCACCCCTCATAAGCTACATTTTTATACAATCATCTTCAAGATTCAAGGGTTCTGGGTTGTAGTTTGATAGTTTCAGGTATTTACTGCTAGCTATTCCAATTCATTAGAACCTAAAAAGGGTTGTCTAAATTGTGCGTAAGAGTGCCCACCAGAGTGACCTCTCGGCTCCTTTTGGAATCTCTCTGCCACTGAAGCTTATTTCATTTCCTTTCACATCCCCCTTTTGGTCAAGAAGATGTTCTCCATCCCACGATGCCGGGTCTAGATTCCTTCCTGGGAGTCATATTCCACATTGCCAGGGAGATTCACTCCCCTGGGTGTCTGATCCCACGTAGGGGGGAGGGCAGTGATTTCACCTGCCAAGTTGGCTTAGCTAGAGAGAGAGGGCCACATCTGAGCAACAAAGAGGCATTCGGGAGGAGGCTCTTAGGCACAATTATAAGCAGGCCTAGCCTCTTCCTTGCAGTAACAGTCCGATTTTTTTTAAATAGACTTTATTTCTTAGAGTAGCTTTAGGTTCATAGACAAATTGTGCAGACAGTACAGAGTTCCCACATATCCTCTCCTTGCCCCCCACCCACAGGTTTCTCCTACTATTAGCATCCTGCATTAGTGTGGCACCTTGTTACACTTGATGGACCAATACTGATGTATTATTATTAACTAAAGTCCATAGGTCACATAGGGCTCACTCTGTGTGGTGCATACGGCTCTATGGGTTTTGACAAATGCATGTCACTTATCCACCATCACGGTATCAGACAGGATAGTTTCACTGCCCTGAAAATGCCCTGGGCTGCACCCATTCATCCCTCCCTTGCCTCCGGAGCCCCTGGCGCCCACTGATCTTTTTACACTCTCTATAGTTTTGCATTTTCCAGAAGGTTGTATAGTTGGACTCATACGATACATAGCCTTTTTAAACTGGCTTCTCTCACTTAGCAGTATGCATTTAAGTTTCCTCCATGTCTTTTTGCAGCTTGATAATGCACTGCTTTTAACCTTTTTAAATCAACTGTATGAAAAATAAAAAAAAATAAAAAAAAAATAATTAAAAAAATACAGTAAAAGAACATTTCAAAGAGACCATAACAAGGGAGTAAGAAAAAGACAACTAACCTAAGATAACTACTTTACTTCCAACATGTTCCTACTCTACCCCAAGAAAGTTACCTAATATAGCAACATTTCTGTGAACTTGTTCCTACTATACCCATCAGAAATTAACAGACCATAGTCATTCCTGGCATTCCCAGAACGTTAAATAGCTTATCTGTTCTTCTTGGATTATTGTTCCCCCTTCCTTAATTGCTCTCTATTGCTAGTTCCCCTACATTCTACATTATAAACCATTTGTTTTACATTTTTCAAAGTTCACATTAGTGGTAGCATATAATATTTCTCTTTTTGTGCCTGGCTTATTTCGCTCAGCATTATGTCTTCAAGGTTCATCCATGTTGTCATATGTTTCACAACATCGTTCCTTCTTACTGCCGTGTAGAATTCTACTTTGTGTATATACCACATTTTATTTATCCACTCATCTGTTGAAGGACATTTGGGTTGTTTCCATCTCTTGGCAGTTGTGAATAATGCTGCTATGAACATTGGCGAATGCACTGCTTTTAATTGTGGAATACTCCCCCATTGAAAGGGTGCACCACGGCTTGTTCATACATTTACCCGTGGCAGAGCATCTTGGCTGCTTCCAGTTGTCGGCAATTATGAATAAGGCTGCTACGGGCACTCAATGTGCAGGTTTTTGTGTTGCTGTAAGTTTTCAGCTCATTGGGGGAAACATCTAGGAGTGTGATTGCTGGATCGAATGGGAAGACTATGTTTATCTAGCTTTGTAAGAAAGCGCCAGCCTGTCTTCGAAAGCAGCAGTGCCGTTTTACATTCCCCTCTGCAGTGAGAGAGAGTCCCTGTCGCTCAGCGTCCTCGCCAGCACTTGGTGCTGTCCTTTAACTTTAAAAGTCGCTTCTGTGTGGTTGCTGAGAGGTTCTGGCCCAGAGGCTTGGACGCTGTGGACTCCTGTGGCCTGCAGCTTGTTGTGCCTTCCTGTGATCCACAGTTGGGAGGCCACGTTTGGGCCGTCTTTGGAATTAATGAGGACATTCGTCCCCTGCTTTAACAGTTACTTTTTAACTGTGGAAATAAGAACACTGTAAGAAAATATTTCTGAAGGGAAATCTGAAGACAGCTTTAAAATGTTCTCTATGAAGTTTTTCCGGGTGAGCAATGGTTTCAACTTAAAAATGTTCCCTGGTAATTATGCCTCTGCCTGTATTTGGGCTTTTCTTTTGCTTGACTTCTGTTTACTCAGCAGCTAAGAGCTATGCCACATAGAGATCAGCTGACAGAAAGACAGCCTCATGAGGTGCTTAGAAAGCAAGAAAGAAAAGCCCAAATAAAGAAACCGCACACGTGTTTTCCCCCTCCCCCAACAGCATTTCAGGTGGAAAGGAAGAATCTTTTTGAGATACCTCCTGCTCTTCCTTCCCTATTTAAAGCAGGAGAGAGAGAGACAGATAGAGAGAGAGAGAGAGAGAAAGAAGAGGAAGAAACAAAAAATGATGTCAGATTTAGGAATCCATCCATCTTAAAAAAAGAAAATCAGATACTGCTAAGCATATTGCAGTTAAGATGAAACTTGTACTGTATCTAGAGCAAAAATGAACAGCCTTTAGGAATTGTGACACCATTTTCCTTTCTAGCCCTGTTTCAACAACAGCAATAGCATCACAACTAAAACCAGTACTGAAGAGCTAACTTTTTGGGTATTTAGCAACACCCCTTGACTGAAGACATTCTCTAGCATATCATGAAAGCAGAAGACAGAAAAGCACTAATGTTTTAAGTTTATAATTTTTGAGTAAAGGTAATATTCACTCACATTTAGAATATTATTTATTCTTCTGTATTTGAGCATATGCTCCTAAAGAGAGTGTCTGAAATTAAAATATAAAAAGACCACTCTCAAAGCAATCGGGAGACATGGATAAGACAGAAGACACGAGCCAGTCTGGGGCCCGTGAAAGACAGGGCACAGACACAGCCTGGAAAATGTTGTATCTGCATCTCCAGAACCCAGAGAGTGCCGGGCACTGAGGACTGCACTCCCTGAGTGAATAAATAAGTCATGAAATGCCTAAATCAAGGTTTAATTCTAGAAAGCAGAGGCATCAGATAGTTGTTTGAGATTTGTAGACAGCATGACATGTGACATGGAGAGTGTAACCAGAGAGTTAATTTTCTATGCAAGGGAATTGCTAGAATTAAACGTACATTTTAATGAAAAGCACTTGACCACGGGCAAACTGGAGATAGCAGCTCCCTGGAGAACATCCGATTGTACTGCAGAGGCTGAGCTGCAGGAAGCTGGAGTCCTTTTATGGAAAGTCAGACGGTGGCCGTGGTGGGTGGGCATTGTCAGGACAGGATGGTCCCTTCCTCCCCAAGAAAGAGAGAGCCTGTGGGAGGTGTTTGCACAGCGGCAGGTTTGCCCCCTCAGCCACTCCAAAGTGCCATCATGTGCACTGATTTCACACGAAGTCCCAGAAGGGAAGAAGACAACACACTGCTCCGGCCATGGGTGGCCTCAAGCAGTTCTCTTTCTTAAGCATTGAACTGTGTTATGGTTTCACAAGAAAATCGTGCAGTTGTGTGGCAATTCACGAGAGGAACTGGTAAGGATACTACCAACATGAAGTGAGTTTTAAATAAGATACATGTCAGTAACAGTATACAGCATGGAAATCCTCAAAGAGGGTGATACCTGTGGGTCTTTAGCTTTAGATATGAGAAGGTTTTTATTTTATGTCTGATAATTACTCAGGGAACATTATTTTATGTTTCTGTTTTTCCCCTTATTTGAGCCTTTCTCATGGGTGTTTTTGTTCATTGAGGTGAGGGTAAAGGGGAAGAAGTATTGAAACACATTAAATGTTTCTTATAGAGAAACTAAAGCTTTTTGTAGAAAAACTTAGTTTTAATTTATATAAAATAACACACACCCACATAAGTTGTATAATTTATACACAATGAAGCACTCCCTGTTTTTAAATCAATTTTATTTAGATATATTCACACACCATACAATCCACCCAAAATATGCAATCAGTGGCTTACAGTACCATCACATAGTTGTGCATTCATTACTGCGATCAATTTTAGAACATTTTCATTACTCCACAAAAAAAAAAAAAAGAGAGAAAAGAAAACTCAAAACATCCCATACCGCTTACCCCCATCCCCCACTTATTTACCCTTATTTTCAGTGTGGTACATTTGTTACTGTTGATGAAAGAATATTAAGATATTACTGTTAACTATAGTCCATAGTTTTCAATAGGTACATTTTTTCCCCATATACCACTCAATTTTTAATTCCTTGTAATAGTATCACACTTTTGATCATGAAATAACTTCTTTATATTTGTACTATTAATCACAGTCATTGTCCACCACAAGATTCACTGTGTTATTATACATACCCATGTTTTAACCTCCAGTTTTCCTTCTGGTGACATACATGACTAAACTTCCTCTTTCAACCACATTCACACACAATTCAGCACTGTTAATTATATTCGCAATAATGTGTTACCACTACTTCTATCCATTTCCAAACATTTTATTTCAACCTAGTTAGAAATTCTGCACATATTAAGCAACGATTCCCCATTCTTTACCCTCATTCTATATCCTGGTAACCTATATTCTAGATTTTATGTCTATGAGCTTACATATAATAATTAGTTTGCATCCTTTTGTGTCTGACTTATTTAACACAATGTCCTCAAGGTTCATCCATGTCATTGCATGCTTCAGGACTTCGTTCCTTCTTACTGCTGAATAACATTCGATCATATGTATATACCACATTTTATCCATTCATCTGTTGATGGGCACTTGGGTTGTTTCCATCTTTTGGCAATTGTGAACAATGCCACTATGAACATCAGTGTGCAAAGGTCTGTATCCCTGCTTTCAGATCTTCTGGGTATATCCTGAGCAGTGGGATTGCAGGGTCATAAGGCAGCTCTATACTTAGCTTCCTGAGGAACCGCCAAACCGTCCTCCACGGCGGCTGTACCATTTTACATTCCCACCAGCAGTGAATAAATGTTCCAATTTCTCCACATTCTCTCCAACACCTGTAGTTTCCTATTTGTTTAATACTGGCCATTCTAGTAGGTGTGAAATGATATCTCATTGTGGCTTTGATTAGTGCACCCTTTTAAAAGAGTTTTAGCAAATGGATACACCTGCGTAACCTCAGCCACAATGAAGACATGGAATATTTCCATCACCCTGAAGTTCTTGTTCCCCCTTTTCAGTGACTCCTATCTCACCACTCTCTGCTTCCTGTCGCTGTAGATTTGCTTTGCCTTTTCTATAATTTCATATAAATAGAATCATACAGAATGTACTTTTCTGTCTTGCTTTTTTCTCTAAGCATGAAGCAGTTGAGAGTCATGTATATTTGTTGTATCAATAGTTGCTCATTTTAAATTTAATGTTGAATTGTCTTCCAGTGTATGGATTTACCACAATTTGTTTATCCATTCACCTGTTGACAGAGATTTTTGGGCTACATGAATAAAGCCGCTATCAACATTCATGTTCAAGTTTTCATGTCTCTTAAGCAAATCACTCCAAAACTTTTCATGATTCATTTTTGTCTGTCAAATGAGGTACACTCTTAATTGACCTCTATAGAGTGGTTCAAATTACGTTTCCTGTCTTATCTTCCCAACCTGTACCCACCTTTCAGCCAAGGGAGGTTTCCTGCAGCTCTCTGCACGAACCCTGGCATTTCTAGACTCCACCATAGCTCACGCTGTTTTCTGCACCTGGAATTTCTTCCCATCTGTCAAACTCTTACCTACTATTTGAGTTCCATCTCAAATGACTTTTCTTCCATAAACTGCCCCCGATCCAACCCTTAGAAGACATCTGTCCCTCCGCTGAACTGCATACTTCTCTGTACAACACTTTCTCTGTGTTTGGATTACCTGCATACTTAATTCCCTTTTGTAAGCTCCAGGGCAATGACTTTACCTCCCACATTATCTAGCACTGTTTGGCTTATAGGAGGAATGTGGTGCTGAGAAGCATTTGGGGAAAATCACTGAAAAATAAAGTTAGAGCAGGTCACCAAATTTATCACTTAAAATTTGTTGTGCACCTCCTAGTGCCAGGCACAAGATGGGACAAGGTATATAGTGGTGAATAAAATAAGAGACTGTGTCCTCACACATAGGAATTTAGTTAGAAAGATGAGCCAAAGGAGGAAGTAGCAGAAGTTGAAATGTAAAAGTCTTCCTCAAATGTACAGATGATTCTGGAAATTGGAAGCTGGTAACTTACTATAGTTATCTTGGAATAAATGGAAAAAAATCAATTTGTAGTCATGTAGGAGAGCATGAAGGCAGCCTAGTGTTTAGGTTAAAAGCATGGACTCTGGAGACAGACTGCTCATTTGGATTCAGTTAGCTGTGTGTCCTTGGGTAAGTTACTCAACCTCTCTGTGCCTGAGCTCTTCTTCTGTAAAACAAGGTTGTTATGAGGATTGGGTGAGTTGATATTTGTAAGGCATTTAGATCAATGAGCAAGTGTTAGATAACTCATATTTAAAAAGGAACATATCCAATTTATCTGCTGAAGAAACACATCTTGCTTATCAATTTGATTATCTTAGTGACAGAAATGGGTAATTGGAAAGCACTGCAGTAACTTTTAATAGGCATCCTCGCTATCATGCCAGGAAAATGTGATCTTGTCCATGCTGGTGTGAATGATCTATGTACTCTGGCACTTACCATAGGCTGAATCCCAGTGGGTCCTGACGCTGAGAATCTCCTCCACCACCCTACTTAGTCTCCTGGTGAGTGGCATACAAACCTACTGGGAAAATGTTCAGATATGTAGATGAGGATTGTTAACACTGAAAGAGTAGTTAAAATGTAAATAAACTAAAACATTAGAAAAAAGGATTCTATAAAAATAGCAGTCAATAGCCACAAAGTAAAAGCACTGGATTAAAAAACAAGATACAAAACAACAAAACACAAAACCAGAGGGGAGAGGGAAGAAGAGAGGAGTGGAAGCTAGTTAGTCCCCCTGGAACAACTAATAAACAACTAGGAACAACAAGTAAATAATCTGGAATAACTGTGGGGGTACAAGCGTGACTGTCCACTCATCACACACCAGCCTGAATTGGGAGGAATGCCTGAGGCTGCAGCATAAAATCTGTAAGTAAAAACTGTGGATCCCAGCCGGGATCCCCCTTCCCCCATGGCCCGAACTGCAAAGCCTTGCAGTGCTAGAGAGCAGCACTCTCCCAGGAAGAGAATATAGCTCAGCTGAGCTCCAACTGGGGTTTTAATTAACAAGTGTGAACTGCTCAGTACAAGCTAGGAATCCCCAACAAGCAGACAGAAGCTTTTGGTGACCACTGACCTTGGAGAGCCGGAGGGTGGCTGCACTCTCCCTGAGGGGGGATTTCTGTCCCTTTTTCGGCTTAGTGGAGAAAGCCTCAGCCATTTTCAGCTCCCAGCCCTCTGACCCAGATAAGGGTGGAGACAGCACAGGCAGAGAGTCTATTCAAATGCTAATGACCTCTCCCTGGGTGGGGGGTATCTTCCCTAAGAGGAAAGAGGTGGGACCCAGCTCTACTACCCACCTTCCATTCAGAACAAGACCTTTGCAGAGCCTGGGGTAAAACAGCCACGGGCAACACCTCCTTACACCAGTCTGGAGCTACAGGTTGACAGGGACCACCTGCTGGGCAGAAAAGCACAGTGACTTGAGGCCTCACAGGGTGCACCAATCTTCTAAGACACACCCTCAGGGAGATGTGCCTTCTTCTAAGACCTGAGCCCATTCTGGTCTGAGAAAACCTGATTGGGGGAACCAAGGAAACTAAATGCCCAGACAACAGAAAACTACAACCTACTGTAAGAAAAACAAAGTTATGGCTCCGTCAAAGGAACAAACTTACACTTCAACTGAGATACAGGAATTTAAACAACTAATACTTAATCAATTAAAAAAGTTTATGGAAGATATGGCAAAAGAGATGAAGCGTATAATGAAAACACTGGGCGTACATAAGGTAGGAGTCGAAAGTTCGAAAAAACAACTGGTAGAATCTATGGAAATGAAAGGCACAACACAAGAGATGAAAGACACAATGGAAATATACAACAGCAGATCTCAAGAAGCAAAAGAAAACACTCAGGAACTGGAGAACAAGATACCTGAAAACCTACACACAAAAGAACAGAGAAAAGAATGGAAAATTATAAGCAACATCTCTGGGAACTTAAGGACAAAACAAAATGCAGGAATGTACATGTCATTGGTGTCCCAGAAGGAGAAGAGAAGGGAAAAGGGGCAGAAGCAATAATAGAGGAAATAATCAATGAAAATTTCCCATCTCTTAAGAAAGACAGAAAATTACGGATCCAAGAAGTACAGCTACCTCAAACAGAATAGATCTGAATAGGCCTATGCCAAGACACTTAATAATCAGATTATGAAACATCAAAGATAAAGAGAGAATCCTGAAAGCAGCAAGAGAAAAGCGATCCATCACATCCAAAGGAAGCTTAATAAGACAATATGCAGATTTCTCAATAGAAACTATGGAGGCAAGAAGGAAGTGGGGTGATATATTTAAGATACTGAAAGAGAAAAACCACCAACCAAGAATCCTATATCCGGGAAAACTGTCCTTCAAATGTGAGGGAGAGTTTAAAATATTCTCTGACAAACAGACATTGACACAGTTTATGAACAAGATACCCATTCTACAGGAAATACTAAAGGGAGCACTGCAGACAGAAAGGAACAGACAGGAGTGAGAGGTTTGGAAAACAATTTTGGGAGACAGTAGCACAGCAATGTAAGTACACTGAACAAAGATGACTGTGAACATTGTTGAAAGAGGAAGGTTAGGAGCATGCGGGACACCAGAAAGAGGAAAGATAAAGACTGGGACTGTATAACTCAGTGAAACCTCGGGTGCTCAATGATTGTAATAAAAGGTACAAATATGTTTTTACATGAGGTAGAACAAATGAATGTCAACATTGCAAGGTGTTAAAAATAGGGTGGGATTGGGGGAAAAATACAATCAATGCAAACTAGAGACTATAATTAACAGAAACACTGTATTATGCTTCCCTTAAGGTAACAAAGGCAATATACCAAAGCTAAATGCATATGGGAGTGGGGACATAGGGGAAGGGTATGGGACTCCTGGTATTGATAATGTTGTCTGACTTTTTACTCTCTCTCTTTTAGTTTAATGCTATCTTTCCTTTTGTTGCTTTCTAGCTGTCATGTTTTTCTTCCCTCCTTTTTTTTTTTTCTTTTGTCTCTCTACCTTCTTTGACTCTTCCTCCTTCTTTGTGGATGAAATGGAGATGTCCTTATATAGATAGTGGTGATGATGCTGAATACATAAATATGTGACTATGCAGGGAACCAATGTTGTTTACTTAGGATGGGATGTATGGTGTGTGAAGAAAATTGTCTTAAAAAAATGAGTTGATGAAGAAACCCTGAGGGCACTATACTGAGGGAAATAAGACAGACACATAAGGACAAATACTGCAGGGTCTCACTGATAGGAACTAATTATAATATGTAAACTCATAGACATGAAATATAAGTTACCAGGATTTAGAATGAGGCTAAAGAATGGGGAGCGGTTGCTTATTATGAGCAGAATGTTCAACTAGGGTGAACTTAAACATTTGGAATGGACAGGGGTGATGGTAGCACGTGGTGAGAATAACTAACAGTGCTGAATGGTGTGTGAAGGTGGTGGAAAGGGTAAGCTCAGAGTCACGTATGTCCCCAGAAGGAAAGTTGGAGGTGAAAAGATGGGAATGTATAAAACAGTTGTAGTGGACAATGTCCATGATTAACTGTACAAATAGAAATCTCTCTTATGAACTATAACAAATGTATGACACTATAACTAGAAGCTAATATAGAAGGGCATATAGGAAAAAAATATACCTACTGCAAACTGTATACTACAGTTAGTAGTATTTTAACATTCTTTCATCAACAGTAACAAAGTACTATACCTAAACTATGAATCAATAATGGGGGGAGGGGGGTGGCTAGGGGTATGGGAGGATTTGAGTTTCCTTTTTTCATCTTTATTTCCTTTCTGGAGTAATGAAAATGTTCTAAAAATTGAAAAAAAATTAATTGTGGTGATGGATGCACAGCTGTATGATGATATCATGGGTGATAGTACAGTTTGATCTTTGGATAATTGTATGGTTTGTGAACAATCTCAATAAATATATATATATAAATAACCAGAGGGAGAGTCTGGATGGTCCAATTCTGGCGGGAAGCTGGGATCCATGGAATCACCACGAAAGTGTGGGCATGGTAGGGAACCTCCGATCTGCCCTTAAGATGTAATCAAAAGGACAAGATGAAAAATGGTGCAGCCACTGTGGAATACAGTTTGGCAGTTCCTCAGGAAGGCTAAGAATAGAACTACCCTATGACCTGGCAATCCCACTAGGTACATACCCAAAAGAACTCAAAGCAGGGACATGAACAGATATCAGCACACTGACTTTCACTATTGCCAAAAGATAGAAGCAGCCCAAGTGTCCATCAGCCAATGAATGGATAAACAATATGTGGTATATGCACATAATGGAATATTATTCAGCCGAAAAAAGGAATGGAGTCTTGATCCACACAACATGGATGAACCTTGAAGACATCATGTTGAGCGAAATAAGCCAGACACAAAAGGACAAATATTGTATGATCTTACCGATTTGAAACAATTGGAATAAGCAAATTCATAGAGTCAGAATCTAGAAAATAGATTACTGTTGGACAGGGAGTGGGGGTAGGTAGGAAATGGGAAATTAAATGTACAGGGTTCCTATTTGGAATCATAGAAATGTTTTGGTAATGCATGGTGGTGATGGTAGCACAATAGTGTAACACAATTAACAACACTGAAATATATATCTGAATATGATTAAAAGGAGAAATGTTAGATGGTATATATGGTAACAGAGTTAAAAAAGATTCATGGAATTAAACTACACAGTGACCCCAAAGTTAAGTTGTACTCTTTAATTAAGAGCACAATTATAAAAATTGGGCCATTATCAATCGTATCAAATGCTTCACACCAGTGCAAGGTGTTGGTGGAGTGGTATATGGGAATCCTGTATTTTATGCATGATTTTTCTGTAAACCCACAACTTCCCTAATAAAGGGGGAAAAAGAGTTTAAAAAAAGAGTGCACAAGATTTGCAAGTGCTAGAGAACAAGCTCAGGATGCTAAGTCCAGCCATAATTTATAAAGCATGGCCAAAGAAGGCTAAGGAAAGGAATGGGAATAGATTATATGAGGGAAGACTCATACAGGTAGGTCTAGAGAAGAGAAAGCTATTGACAAGGAGGAATGTTTTTAGCGTCTCACCATCATGCCTCAAGAAAACCAAGAAAATAGAACCAATGAGACTCATTAGTCACAAGGTCCTTTTCCTTGTGGAAGCATGATATGTTAACAACGCTATGAAAATGCAAGCTTTCCACCACCTCACACATTTGTGCTGCAGCAAACATAGTTATGATGTGAGAGCACATATGCTCAACAGAAAACAATGGCAGTTGGCCTAATGTCTTCAGGGAGTTGCCCAGTTGTTCACTTGTAGAATGTGTCCTGTCACGTGAAACAGTACATTTGCCTGTAGCATATTTATGGTAGGAAACAGGAGAAAACAAAAAGACAGCATCTAATGGAGAGGAATATAGGCGGCAAGTTTTCAAATCTTTGCTGTATGTGTTCGCCTTTAAATATAATTATACTTTGGTATGTATCACAATCATAACAAAAATCACCCATCATCATTCGCTGGAATGAAAATGCGTGTGGTGCCTCTCATTCATTAGCTCAGTAGAGCTTGGTGGCCTGGGTTGGTGAGTTAGTGTGCAGAGTATGTGAAGGCTGTTCTATTATGGAAAAAATCTGGCACTTCAAAAATGAGATATGAAGGAATTCCATTTAAAATAAAAAATGTAGTAGTCAAGACTTCAAGCCAATTTATGGAACAAAACTTAGGCTTAAGTCACGCATTAAGCAGGCAGGGTCTTGGTTAAACACACCTGGTTTACAAACGGACCAACAGTCCCTGCTCTCAGCTTTTTTTCTATTAGAAGACTCTCTTCCCACCTCCTTGGGTAAGGAGTAGAGGAGGGGGCTTATTACGCACTTTGCATTCAGGTTTCTTCTTTCTTTAATCTTTTCTTGACCAGTTTTTCTCAGGAAAAAAAAAAAACAGTCTCCTACACCCCTCTTGCTTTAATGGTGAGGGGAAAAAATGACCCTCATTGTGTCTAAGATAAGTCACTCAAACACCTGTTTCCAAGAAAAAACAAAATTTAAGCTTTGAAGTGAACTCTGATCTAACAGAATCAGGAGCATCAATTCAAAAGTTAACTTTGGAATTTTCCAGAATAAAAAGTCTCTATTTTGTGTGGCCCTCCTTCAGCACCACATAGAAGACAATGAAACCAATTCTTAATTTTGTTTTGTTATTTTTACTGGTGCCCCAACAGCGCCGTGCCTTATTTCAGTATTTCAAATGCATAACATTCTAGCTTATTAGTGGGCTGGTCTGCGAACCTATCACGTTTAATACTGGACTTATGGGAAAAATACACCAAGAACCAAGTTCAAAATGACAGCATCCACTGGTTCAGTTGAATAAACATTAGAAATTAACTTCACCTTCAAATTAAGGATAACCATTACCATCAGTAATTACTGACTTCCTAACTATGCATGAGGGTGTATAATGTGGGGACCAAAGGGGCACATTGTGAAACCTCCCCAGTCAGGATGTTCTGTAAGTAGGTCGTAGCAGCAGTGAATGCCAAGCAGGCATACAAGATGGCCAGTGCTGCCAGAAGGTACAGGTTGGGAGGACCTCACCTCATAACCGTGACCCTATCTCCTTAAGAAGAAATAAGAGAACTAGGATGGACAACAGAGCACTGGGGGCTGTGCAAGGCCTGTGAGGGAAGTGATCAGGCTGATATGACTGTGCGAGGGCTCTGTTGGAAAGCCCAGTGAAAAGTCTTGATTTTATGCTGAGAACAAAGGGGAAAAAAAAGATTTCTCTGCACGAGTGAGGTGGATGTGGTGGTGTATCTTTAACTTCGCTGTAGTGTGCAAGGCAGAGGTAAGAACCTGGAGATAGGAAAACAGTTAAATACACTGTGCAGGGAAACCAGCCCCACTAGGAACTGATGGGTGGACTAAAAAGGTGGGAGTGCAAGTTCTTTTCATAACCTCTGGAAAGCATTTCCAGAGTGAAAATACAATTTGTTCACTGTGCTATGAGGATCAATCAAGATTTGGGGAACAAAGATCAGTGAACTCCACTGCTTCTATTATGTAAGTTAGGGCCAGAGATTGGATGTATTCTTGCCCTTGGTAAAACAAACAAATGCACATACACAAAAACTGGAATAAAAAGGAGGTAATGAAAGGATCTGTGAAGAGGGAGACATTAGACTGAAGTGTATCCTGGGTCAATTTTAAGCATGAAGCAAAATATGTGGGTGTATAAACACCAGAGGAAGTCCTTTGACAAAGTGTTTATTTTCCTTGAGAAATACTTGGTTATACTCCATCATAAAAAGTCCATTCTTTAGAAGCTGGATGTGTTAATAGAAACATGAACACATGTGATCTTCATGCCAGCCTCCAACAGTTCTATAATCTTTGCAAATCAACCAATCTTTTGACATTCAAGGGCAAAACAATGCAATCTCAGTGTCTGAAATACCAAATTCAGATCCACTGATATGTCCCTAGACCAATACAGAGAACTAAGTAGTAAATTTACCTTTCCATTGGTTAATACCACTGGGAGAAAAAAAGCCCATAACCTATTCATGCAAAAACGCAACCCACTGTTTCAGTATAGTACAGTTCTTGGCGAGGTTGGCTCAGGCAGTTTCATATTAATACAACATCCCTGTGAGGTGGGCTAAATATTAATATAATCAATAATTTTCATTTAACAAGGAAAGGAAATAAAAGCTATAATAAAGGAAGGGACTATAACAGGTTACACAGTAAATCTGTGAAGTTTCTTGAATTAGATCCCAACTTTACTCTTTTAATAGTTGAGTAGTGGCCTATCCGGGGAACAAGGTGTGTATGGTAAAAATCCAACTCTCAAAACTTTTCTAATTAACTAAGTCAATCAATTGACTAATACAATACAACTTGGCAATACATTTTTTTAGAAAATTGTGGCTTTAAATGACTTAAAATTTGCCATTTTAACCATTTTTAAGTGTACAATTCAGTGATATGAATCACATTCACAATGTTGTGTGAGCACCACCATTTCCAAAACCCTTTCCTCACTCCAAACAGAAACTCTGTACCAATTAAGCAATAACTCCTCCACACTTTCCCTCCCCCCAGCCCCTGGTAACCTCTCATCTACTTTGTCTCTATGAATTTGCTTATCCTAAGTATTTCCTATACCTTTGTCCTTTTGTGTCTGACTCACTTCACTCAGCATGTTTTCTAGATTCTACCATGTTCTAGCATGTATCAGAATGTCCATTCCTTTTGACGACCAAGAGCAATATTCCATTGTATGTATATACATTTTGTTTGTTCATTCAGTCTGCTGATGGACATGTCAGTGGTTTCCACCTTTGGTCCATTGTGAATAAAGCTATGAACATTGGTGTACAAATATCTATTTGAGCTCGTTTTCAATTCTTTGGGGTATATACCTAGGAGTGGAATTGCTGCGTCTTGTGGTAATTAACTTTTTGAGGAACCTGGCAATTCCATTTTTGAACTTTAATCTACAAGGAATTTATAGTTGCAAGGTAATGCCTTACCAAGCATTTTTATATGATTAACAACATGTTCCTGTTCCCCTAAAAACCAACCTACCACTTACCGAAGGGGTAGAAACCCAACTGAACAAAGTTACAAAATTATGTTTAGTTTTTTTCTTTTCTCTCAGTTGCCTAATTATATTTTCAGGTGGAAGCAGTAATACATATTAAAATGCAGCTTGACTTCAAGGGATTGAAAATGCCTTTTTGACCAAAAGGGGGAAAAGAAAGGTAACAAAATAAGGTTACAGTTGTTAAAGAGATCTCAACTAGAGTCGAGAATCCTGGAGATTTCTCTTATGCAAGCTCCAGCTAGACATCCCAGATGGCCACAGTATGCCATGCCCTTACCAACAGTAGTCCCCAAATACCTAGGTCCCTACCTGAGATTCTATAAAAGTTTCACTAAGTTTATCTCTCAAAAAATTAAACCCATCAGAGTGTTCCTATGCCAGACAAGTCCTAAAACCCAGAAGTAACAGCCTCTTTAAGAACAACAACCAGATGCAGCCCCCTTCACCAAAATGTCAACACCCCCTTTCAATATGAACAAGTTAGGATGGTCACTGCCTAGACATCCCTGAAGATTGAGAAAGTGACTAAATGAGAGGAAGGGGTAGCAACAGACAAGACAGGATTTAACAAAGGCTTATGAACACTCGATCTTTATGTATTTTTAGATGCTAGGGTATTAGAATAGCTAGAAGAAAGTAACTGAAATTGTGGAACTGTAACCCATAACATTCTTTGAAATTTGCTAACTACTCATTAAATTGTACTCTGAAAGTTATCACTGTTATGTACATATATACTAAATTTCACAATAAAAAATGTATTAAATAAACAAAATACAGCCTTGAGCCACTGCAGTTAATAATGGAGATAATCATAACTTCTAAACATTGGACCCCAAACATGTTCACTTGTCATGGAGAACTAGAAGTATTTTGTAATATTACACGAAAAGTTATGTTAATACCCAGGGTGCAGAAATTAGATCTGGAGTGGACCTAGGTTCTACCACAAATTTAATATTTGAAGGCAATATATGCCAATTTCAATTATTCATGGACTAAATATTATATCTTATATATCTTGCACTGTTCACCTTTTAAACCTCTCATTGCTCACTATAATTTTTCATCATTTAATTGGGAAACAGGAAACTGATAAACTGTCAGTTGATTTTGCTATATATATAAATGCTTTCATTAAAACATTAGTTTAAAGCTAACAGCTAATACAGTTTGGACTATCTGTAGAAATGATTTTATGCACAATTTCAATTCTCCAATGCAAAGTTAACTAGACTTGTAGATTGATTCAGATTGGTCATTTAAAAAAGAAATAGAAAAATGAAAAGAGAAACAGATTTTCCTATTTTTTTCACAAAAATTTGCAATACAACATGTATCTTTGTATAATGTATTAGTTACAATAGGTAGATACCACCTTACATTTTGCTAATATAGAATGTTTTCCTTAAGTCCAGTTTATGGGAACTGTCACCTCCTCCCACCCTTTTGAAAATATAGAGAATGTTAAGTAACCAAGGATAATTAGTGACAAGAAACAGAAGTCTGTCTCTCCATCTGAACTTCTGGAGACGTGCACAATCCATTTTAGTGCAGTTATCCCTGAAGATGATCTCCAGTCTACCAACATGGGCAGACATGATATTTCTTGAAAAGGAGTATTTCCTTCCCACTAGGTTTAAAAGAACAATCAAGGCACGGCTTTCTACAGCCATCATAAAGGGATCAGCAACCGCTACTTTGCTTTTTCCAAGCTCAGAAAAATGAGTCATAATACTTTTGAAAAGTCTGAAGATAAAATTTCCCCTCAAAAGATGCACCATCACTCTCATCACCCACATATTATGGAAGAGAACAAAAACCTAAATGATTGCTTGCTCAGGCTAAATGGTCCAAGAAATGGTCTTCAACAATGAGGTAAACTTTCAAAAATCGTAAGAAATGAAAGGGAAAGCTTTAACAAACTGCAAAAAAGAAGCAATATTCATTTTTCAGGCTCAGCTGAAATGTTCAATCAGTTAAGAAGCTTGGGGAAACTGATAAAAAAGAACCCAAGAAATGCAATTGAACACCATATAACCTATCTTGAGAAGACCTTAGAGAATGAGTTTTCCCTGTTTCAACTATCAAGTGTTTTGCTGGGGTACAAATTATCTCCTGCCCCGCACACTTTAAAAACAAGTCACAAAATCCAAATTAGAATATAAGTTTTTAATTTTTATAAATAACTTATCTGTTACAAAGATAGTTTACCCAGCTAAATCACAAAATCATCAACTCAAGATATCCAAATTACGTTTTATTAATAAAACAAGTAAAAACTGATTCATCAATCTTCACATAGAACTGCAGATGAAGCTGAAAAACAAGGCCTTGTTTTTAAAACAAAATGCATCAAATGCAAGGGCTTTGGGGCTATTGTCTAATTGACTAGGATTGTCGTATTTCTTTCCCATATACAAAATGCAAAGCCTGCAAGTCAAGGCTTTGACATTCCTAGAGATCACCTGTAATGATCCTGTTTTAGAAATATCCACTTGCAAACATTTACAGTGGGTGACAGTCGACTTTCTCTCCTAACTTTTGCTACAAGTCAGCACTTCCCTTAGCCCCTTTCTAAGCACTGATAATTTCATAATTCTGTCTTTTTAAATGCATACTGTTTTTCTTGATTTCCTTTAGTTATATACATTCCTGATCATCTGAATATTTATTTTCCTTATAAAAATAAATCATCACAATAAAGAGATGTTTGAGGTTGCTTCATTGTTCAAGTTTGCTTGTTTTTCTTTTTTCCAGCTTTTCTTCAGTTGTCCTAAATATGACTAACCTTGTTTTATAAATACATTTGTCACTGCCACCAAGTCAGGTTTAGAAACTGATTGCCTGAACAGTAAAGCATTTATAAACTTCTCTCCAAAAAAAAAAAAAAAAAAAAAAGGGTGGGTGGGTGGGGGCTCTAGGTACTGGTGCTGCTGCTGGTTTTAAACTGTACCTCCCCAATAATAATCTCTTGTGAAAGTTCTGCAGGACACCAGGCAGATGAAGCAAGCTTAACCTTGTTCCGTCGGTGGACTGAAAATTTCTTGTTTCAAGCTTCCTTGTGGAAGACAAAACATTGTGTTGTCACCCACCTCTAAAGTCAGTATATAGTGTGACCTACAGACGTAATTCTTGTCACCTTTCCTGCAATCCGTTGTGCAGCATCTGCATGTCTTCACAGAACATTGGCACTGAGGAGGGCCACATACAGAATAAGTAGAGGAAAGTTATTCTGTGCATAGTTTCGTTTCATTAATGCTTTTTTATTTTAAGGCACTGCTTCTCTCACGTAAGGCTTGAAAAGGGTCATGATCGTGCTTAATCATTAAAGGGAAAAAGAAAATTAGTTAACAAAAGACTATTACACTATACATATAGAAATATAAGAAAATAATAAAGAAGAGAAGAAATCACTTAAAAGTGGACTTGAGAGATCTGTACAGTAAGAAAAGCTTTGGGGTATTTCACTGCATGTTTGTACAGACAATGCATGCTGCTTTCTTTTTCATCTTGAGACTCTACTGGCTTCACAGAGTGGAGATGCCTTCAGGGAAGACAAAGACAAGGCCAAGAGTACCACAGATTTGTGAAGTTCTTCCCCTATTCATGGGCACTATGTGGCAGCAAACTGTTTAGTTACACCTTGTTCCTTTTCTTTGTGTACGTAGTGTTTCACTGAAAGCTTTAAAAATAAAAAAAAAGCTATCGCTCTATTCCTTCCTCCTGCCAAAATCCAGTAGTGACAGGAGGGGTGAAAGGTACTGGGAGCCCCAAAGCACTAGGCTGTTGAGAATGATCCAAGGCAGGACACTAGTAACACTGTACATGGCCAGGCGGAAGGTGCTGAGCCCTTCAGCCGATGGCCTTTCACATGATGGATCTCAATGCCTATGACAGGATCCTGAGGTATTCTGAGCTCTGGGGGCTGGCACTTAGGATTAGCACAACACCATCTTGTCACACCTTCAATTTGACAAAATCCTGTGGAGCAGTGAAACTTTTCCCCTGATGACAGACTAGTTTCTTGAACTTTAGATGCAGTTTTAGAGAAGATATAGGGCCCCTGGCTCAGAAATGCCTCGGCATCTCACACTGTTCACAACGGATTAAGGCTGGATGGTTCAAAAAAGTACAGGCAGTACAATTCCACTGAGCTCCCTCATCATCTTCTGTGTCTTGATTCTTTGGTGTTTTGATGGTGGACCTTTGATCTGTAAGTAAGCAAAATAATTATTTTAGAGGCAAAAATCACAATGTCTGATATATTACCAGCAACTTTAAATACTAATTGTGCTTGTTGACCGAAGGAAACAAACGAAGACACACATGCTAGACTGTCACTCACCTTGAATAGCAACATGGATGTGACATAACCAACCCAGTATCTCCTTAAAGGGGAAATCAGTAACATTTTCTCCAATTTGAGGCAGGAGTAAAGGAAAATCAATTTCATATGCTAATGACAGATTCCCACAACATTACTTAAGATTGTGAAAAGGTGTCCCAATTATTGTAATTCTTGATAGCATACTTAAGTCTCATTAAAGTGAGTTTCATTTCTCACTGAAGTCATATTTTTATTTCTATTTTCTACCAAGAATAGATGCTTCTGTTAAATGTTCCCAGTCTGCTGAAAATGTAAGCTTTGAACAATACAAATAAAATATAAAGTATAAAATGCAAACATGTATTTATAAAATAAGAACATAATTGTTAAGGGTTCACTTAACTATATATATCAAACAACAACAGACCCTGGAGAAGTAATATGTGTAAAAATTTTTTACCACATTTTCCTTCATGTTCATTTTTTATCATATTTAGTATGGCACAGTACAAAGAACACTAGACTGAGAACCGTGAGAACTGAGTTCTATAATCCTGGCTCCCGATTTCTCTGTTCTGTGATCTTAGATAAATTATATACCCTCTGGGTTTAATCTTTTTTACTTGTAAAATAGAGAGTGGACTAAATCTGTAGGGCCATTGTAGCTCTAACAGGCCAATGTTCTAGAGTGGTTGAATGGAGGGAGGTGTCTTAAACACAGGGAACAGTTACATTTCTCAAAGGTTAGCTCGAAAATGAAATTACATTTATGAAACCACTTTCTTATCTGGGTTCCATTATAAATTTAGAATAGTATTTCTATAAGTTATTTTTGAGACATTTAAGGTGAAAGGAGCATCATCCTTGGATTTCTCCCATCAAAGTTCATAATTTGAAGATTCAAAACTATGTTAAAGCAGTGTATATTAATTTGCAATTTCCACACATTCTATTGAGCTGCTAAGGGAATGATACCTTTTCTGCTATTTTAGGAAACTATTTTGCCTAGATGAAAACACATTTAATTTAAAAAATAAATTTAAAATACTTAGTGGACTTTAGTACTTTGAATCCCTTTTACAGCACCTCATTTACTGATCAGTCTTATAGAGCATATTATTGCAAAGTTCTCAAACTTTAGGCATTGGTTTTCCATCTTCACCATTTTGGTCACATGTATGTAAACAGGCTGGACTATTATTTATATAGTATTTTTCTTTGAATTGAATAATTTTAAAACAAATATCCCATTTACCCTTATGTTAGGAAAAAATATTTGTAAAATCAAGGGTCTAACAATACCAGCTATAGTCCCTGTAAAGCACATTAAAATAAATGTTAATTCAAAAAAAGTTTGACTGTTTACTATCTAAAACCATTTCACACTCCACAACACTTGGGTAACATGAGTTAACAGAATGATTACTTTAACATGGGGATCCATCCCATTACTATAATTTTGGTCTCACTCGAGTATTAAAAACATTGCCACCTGGTGCATTTTAGCAGAACACTGCCTTCCAACCTTTTTGTTTAGCCATAAAGGTATTTTAGGAAAGGGGACCATAAGCAAATATTTCTTAACACTTTGGTCTATTACAAAATGCCAGCATATATCTTCTTCTCTTCTTCATTATTTAAGTAATTACTTATGGCAATCAATAGATGGCCTACATTTTTTTTTTAAATGAAAAATTTCCAATGGTTTTTTACATCTGCACAGTCTCATTTTGTACACAGAATTATGGATTTTTTTTTAGTGTATCTGGAAACTAATACCAACCAGAATTGGGGAACAGAGGAAATCAGATCCTAGGAAGGGATCACATGATTTCTACATTTAATTTTAGCTGTTGAAAAAAAAAAACTGCATTGTGAAGCACAACTAATTTCAAGATCTAACTAAATCTCTATAAATGAGACTAATGCCTCTTTATCTCAAACATACATGAAAAGATGACTGATTCTTTATTTCCCCCAAAACAGCAAGCATACTAGTTTCTATCTTTTGTTAAAGTACATTTTTTCCTTTATCTTTTTTGAAAAAATATCAAACATATACAAAAGAGGACAGTAAAATTTATCTTCATGCCCTCACCCTGCTTCAACAATTATCAAGACCAATTTTATTTCACCTATATTTGACCTCCACACCCCCAACATACAAGTACAGCATTATGCTGAAGCAAAACCATCTTTTTATAAGAGAAATTCCAGTTTTTGAAAGGGAGTAAAAAAGATTATATTAAGGCAACTCATTCAGAGTCTGGAATACCCACCTTGTTTATTTTAAGGAGCTGGGTGCTGTTTTCCCTACTCCTTTATTCAACCAACACCCACACAGCATCCAGTGACTGAGCAGGCCCTACTGTGCAAAGGCTCTCCTGTCACTCGTGCTCCTCGGTAATAACTGCTCATTAAACTCCAGCTAACTAGGCTTAAAAACATTTAAGTGAAAAAAAAAAAAAAAAAAGTCACAGCTAGGTCTAATCATGTTATGCTTAAAAAATGGAGTGGAGAAAGCAGGATACTATATGAGAATGTAAAAATTCTTCTATCATGTATTTTGACATGCCTCAGTTTGGTATGCAAATATTCTGTGACTATCAATAATGCATAACGATAATAGACAATTTTCCAAAATCATTCATCTGGAATTCAGGTGTTGTGATTTACTTATAATTGCGTACAAATTAAATAACAGGATATTCACGAAAAACAAACCTCTAAGGTGTCTGTATCATTATTACTCTACAATTTTAAAGAACACAAATTTCTGCATTTGATGTTTTCCATCAAGATCTGTGATACTGAGAGTAGATAATGAATTCTAAAGGTATGCCTATTAATGCGCAAAGTACATTACACCTTTGCATTCTTCTCAATCCCCAGCAGGTAAGTAAAAATAAACACCTTCCTAATGAATCCATTAGAAAAAGCCAAAGATTGAAGCACTTCTAGAGTGGAAGGTTGCTAAAAATAAAAATTTTCTAAAATCTTGTTTTCCAAAATGCAACATTTTCACACTTAATGGATACACTACCTTTGGGTTTTGGTGGCACAGGACCTACAAATCCAATATTGTCATAAAAGTTATGAATAGCGCTGGGATTAAAATGTGGTCCTGAAACACATAAAAAATAAATGTATCAATGTTTATAGCTCAAAAATATTAATTTTATTTTTAAAAAAGCAAGTATTTTCTACAAAAGACCACAGTATAAAAGAAATGCTTTTCATTTATTTAGAACCTCTAATGTCAAGTTATATGTAAGGATTTCAAAACAGTTGAGGTAGGTATAATATAGCACCCATAAACAGAGGTGAGTGGTAAAGTGGGAAAGAAGTCAAATTAATGCTGGTAAGACACTTAACAGAATTACAACTAAACCCGTATTCTATGTGTCAAATTAAAATAACTTAATTTAACAATTTAAAATAGAGCTTTAATTGTCAAACATGATATTTAAGTAATGAGAAAAACCTGGCACTAATGTAATGTAATGATTCATATTTTAAACAAAAGGAACAAGTTCAAGGATTACAGATTCTAGACCAGCACTAACTTTTTTTCTCCAAAGTTAAATCATGGCATTTTTCCATGAATGTTTCAAGATAAAGAGCTTACCAACATTTTAAAATAGAACTATTTAATCTTTCAGTTTACTGGATTCTGTGATCAAAGACTCATTTTTTATTGGCTTTCTTCTCTCTACTGTCTTTTCCATTTTATGTATTTTAATCATTTCCCAACTTCAGAACTGAGTTTAAGTTATACTATTTCCTTTTAATTGTCCAAATTGAATCAAACTGAAAACATTTTTAGTTACAATAAGCAATTACTGCTTGTTACTATATCTCAAGTATAAAAAATATCATTGTCCTAAAAATGTATAAGCCATATTTTTATTTATTTTCTTTTCTATTTTGTCAGAAAAGATAGTGCAAGGAGAGGTGGGGGTACCTTTTTAATTATGTTTTTAAAAGCATGATTCTTAAGAAGTAAAAAAGGAAAATAGGAGAAAAGTACATGAATACATATATTTTAATCTTAATAAATATTATGGGAGTCTGCTAATACATAAAAGTAATACTTTTGACAATACAGTCAGATATACTAACCATTGTCTTCCTTTAACACATGACTGAAGTGGATTTGAAGGATATAAAATTTATCAAGTTACTCTTCAATCAAATACATATTTTTTGGGAAAGAGAAAATAAAAACCTAGTAGCTGTTTAGCACTATCTGGCTCCAAAGCCCTGTGTTCTGAGAAAATAAGATTATGACTGATATGTCCATTTTTAGCCACAGGAAAGAGTTGGTAAATTAATACAGTAAATTTCAGCTGAGTATCCACTGAACTACTTTACCTCGGGCTTGAAAAAGATCAATTTCTTTGGTTAAGCAGTCAATGTCAATCTGGAGTTGTCTATTACAACTTCTCAACTGCTGCATTTCTTCGAGCTGAAAAATAATTTCATGTAAGAAAGATCTGCATTTAATTCTCATGTCATTACTTAAGAGAGAGTGAAGGTTGGCAGGGGAGGGTAAGGACAGAAAAACAAGGATGAATTAGAAGCATTTCCAAAAACCGAGATGAAGCCTTTGCATTTACGACAGACTGCCCCCTCTCAGGTTCAAGCACACAGGTCACAACAGTCAGAGGGACTTACGGAAGGTATCTGGGATATGGAATTCGATCTTTTCAGGCGCCTTCGAGTTAGATTATTTTCCATTTCATTGACCTCAGATTTTAGTTTATCCAACTTTTTCTTTTGAATCTCAAGTTCTCTTTGAAGTCGTTCCATTCTGGCCTTCTGGTGTACCAACAAAGCTGCAATACATATCAGTAAACATCAGGATCCACCTACTTTAGTCCTTGGGAAAACAAACAACTGACTATTATGTGACAAACAAGAAACTGCCAGGAACCCCAGATCTACATTATAACAGCATACTGTGAGCTTAAACATCCAAAATTTCAAAAATTTAACTAGAAAATTGTTGAGACAAAGTCACTCACTTTAATACACACACACACACATATATTCTAGGTTTTGGACAAATTCACTTTATGGCTGAAGACAGCATTTTTGGCCTATTACTTCTCTAAAGGCTCCAGTCAATTGATTTACTCACTGCTACCTAATTCACATCTGAACCTCTGATAGGACAAGTCTTTCAACTCTAAAACATATGACATGTTTGCTCTATGCATAAGGTATTCTAATATGAACATTTTAGATATTCTGGAAGCAAATGTTAAGAGTAGATCGAAACTATTGTGATGTATGCAACAAATAAAACAGGCAGACTGATTTCAATCTACACGAATGTTAATGTTAAATTGTTCAAACTGCAAAGCAAAAATAAAAAATGACACCCTTGAGATAAGTCAAACACTTACGTTGTCTTAAACTCAGATTACATTTTGTGAAAATATTTTTTCAAGTTTTTAAAAAGAAACAAAACAAGCAATCAAACTTGTAGCATGAATGATGAACTGCTTAGGAAATTTAAGCCATAAAAATTGGTATATGTTCTTGTGATCCATCCCTGGACAACACAAGCCCTATGTTTTAGGATACTGGGTTGGAAGTGAAGAGACCTGAGTCTACTTCTATAAAAAGATATAGCTTGGAAGTCCTAAAACCCAGAGGCAACAGCCTCTTCAAGAACACCAACCAGATATGTCCCCCTTTCTCTCATAAAGTTGACACCCCTTTTCAACATGAACAAGTTAGGGTGGTCACTGCCTAGACATCCCTGAAGATCAGGAAAGTGATTAAACTAGAGGAAGGGGTAGCCACAGACAAGAAGGAATTTAACAAAGGATTATGAATACTGAATCTCTACATAATTTTCTTTTTCTTAGTTGCTAGGATATTAGAATAGCTAGGAGGAAAGAACTGAAATGGAACTCTAACCCATAGCATCTTTTGAAATTTGTTCTATAGCTTCCTGTTAAATTGTAATTTGAAAGCTATCACCATTTTGTATATATGTTATATTTCAACATAAGGAAATAAAGGAAACTATGGTATTGTAACTCATAATGACTTTGGAAATTTCCTATATAACTACTTGTTAAATCATACTTTGAAAGATATTATATTTTTGTATATATGCTATATTTCACAATAAGGAAATAACTGAAACTGTGGAACTGTAATCCATAATATTCTTTGAAATTTGCTTTCTACTTGTTAAATTGCAGTTGGAAAGTTATTACTTTTATGTATATATGTTATATTCTACAATAAAAAATATGATTAAAGGAAAAAAATAAAAAAGACATAGCATGGGATAATCTACCACGAGAAAACAGGCAGATTTGGAAAAATACCATAAACAATCTCTAGAAGTGAAAAATAGACATTAAAATGAAAAAGTTAAATAGATTAGACAGATTAGACTAATGCTGAATGGTCATATTGTTATACTCAAATGTCTATAAATCTATTGGGGACGTGTAAATAAAGAATGCATGCACCACCTAAGAGCAATCACACCAGAAAGAAGACTTGAAACACATAAAAACTCTCTGTAGGCTAGATTTGCTAAAGAGCTGCCAGTTTTGACCACTGCTACAAATACATGGGGAGCCACTGAAAGATTTTACACAGCAGAGTTATGAAGTTCAAACACGGAAAACTTCCTTTTAATAGAGAGAGACTGGAAGAAGGAACACAAGTAGACAGCTACTATAGATGTTTAGCCCAGAATCAGAGTGCCCTAGAACAGGGCTGTGAGCAGGAGGTTGGTTTAGGTGGGGGAAACAGTCAACTGGTATTCAGCAGACTTTAAAACCAAGAGGGCCTGAACATTGATCAAATCCAATCACTCCACAAACATTTACTGAGCCAGAAACTATACGCCAGATACCATGAGTATGTTACCAGCCTGCTCCTCCCAACTCCCTGATCAGTCTCAGCACAATGGGCATTCAAGGAAACACAGACAAGCAAAACAAAAGATTGTTCAAATACTTCAAATCTTTCCTAGGTTTTTCAGGAGGTATTCGTAATACACGGCAACCATGTTTAAAATTTTTTCTTCCCATGACTGACCTTCTCAATATCTTTTACATAGTATGCTGCTGCTTCCTGATAATTTTAATGTATTTCTCTCCTACTTTGTACTTCCTAGCTCTGAATGACAACAAAAACCAAATAAAATAAAATAAACCACCTCCCCAAAAAAACAATGTCTATAAATCAAAAAAATAAGGAAAGAAGTACAGTATACTAAAGTACACTCAAATCATTCAAAACAGTTGTGTATTCTAAAACCTGATTTAGAGTCTGGGGTAGAAGAGGCTGTTAGGTTCAGTTATTAACTTTAAAAAGCAGCTAATCTTTCTTAACAAAGATCTAACATTAATATAATCCAAAGATGTTTCCTTCTGTAATTTTCCATTTACAGGAAGAAATGAATACTAGGGCATTATTTCTTAAAATTTAAAATCCATGGCCCATTCTAAGCATTACAATTCTGTTAACCTCTCATTTAAATATATACATTCTGTGAAAAAGGAAAGTGTTTTACAGAGGTATAAATGTTTCTGGTTGAATCTCAATGTCATCGCATTATCTGTACCTACCAAGATTGTCTGTCGGCTTTCATTAATTTGATTTTATTTTATCCGAACTGCAGAGTTTTATCTCACTATTTCCAAAACATGAAAATTCTGCATTAAGATTTATTTAGTCTGATAAAAGAAGTATGAGGATGTGGGTTCTTACTTTTTGACTGGGACAATAAGAGAAGAAAAGATGGAAGCAGGAAGAGGAAATGAAGGGCCAGGCACAGGAAAACCAGACGAGTTATATACTATCCTTCATTTCTAAACACTAGCCACATACCAACATGTCTCAAACAGCGTGAATTTGAAATCTGTTCAAATACTGATTACTTTGTTTTAAAGCAGCATTTCTTATTAATGCTAGAGTTCTTGCCCTCCCAACCCCGCCCCTAGCCCCCAAGTTACTTTTTCAAATATGTACAAAAAATACTAAACTCACTTATTTAGTTCTAATGACTAAATGAGGGTTTATGTTTATGTAGAAATTAGTAAACAAGATACACATTTATAATATTATTCAATATTAAATACGGGAAGAGGATAAAAACATTTCCTGAGAAGTTGAAACCTAAGTTATACCAAATTCAAGTGGACAAAATTAACACCATAAGGGCAGAGAGAGAACATCAGGGTAAGAAATTATAACAATTAGCCCCAGGCTGGTGAGTTCCTTGGAGTTCCTAGCAGAAGCAAAGGCAAAGTGCTCTGGCAACCCACTTCCATTACCAGGGAGCACAGGATCCATAAAGGAAAAAATCCTCAATGACGAGAAGCTCACCACAGAAAACTATGACTAAACAAGGAAATGACCTATCATGAGAATCCACAGCCAAGGAGACCCCCAAACTGAAAGACTACATAATAGTCTGAAGGAAGCTATGAAAAGTCTGTTCAAAATCATTACAATAATAATGGAAGGGACAAACACCATAACAAAAGAATAAGACATTATGAATAAAACAATGGGTAGACTCGGAAAAACCTCTAGAAATGAAAAATAGTCACTGAAATGAAAAAGACAAATGGATTAAACAGGAGATGAGATACAGTTGAAGGCAGGGCTGGTGACCTGGAAGGCAGATCTACAAATATTAACCAGAATGCACAGAGACAGTGACAGGAAACATGAAAGAGGATTTGAAAGTTTTCTCACGTATTTTAAAAGGAGTTCCAGAAGAAGACAACAAAAAGAATGGAGTAGTATAAAATTAAAAGATACTGGCTGAGATATTTCTGCAACTGAAGAAAAGAAACAACCAATACCAGAAGACAATGGAATAATTTGTTCAAAGTGTTAAGTGAAAATAATTTAATCTCACTAAATTATCAAAGAGTATGGGTGAATAAAGACATTTTCAGACAAAGTTTGGGAGAGTTTAACAACCACAAATGCTGCTGAAAGAACTACTAAAGATGTTTCTTAAGAAGAAAATTAAATACAAAGGAAATGAGTAAAGGTTGAGTAACTCTAAAATAATCTGATTATAAACCAAAAAAGACCATGCTAGGAGTAGGGCAGAGTAGGGCATAAATGGTTTAAAACAAAGTCAAACTAAAATACTAGAAAAGAATAACAAGAAACTGGAAGTACAAAGATCAGAGGTGACACATTCTAAGGTCTTGAAAGTGTTTAAGAAGATTAGCCTCAAACATTGCTAAGTCAAATGTGTATGTTAAATATTTAGGGGTCATTACTAGAAGAAGTTAAATAGAATGTCCAGCTTCTAAATCAAAACACAGAACAAAAGGAGAAATAAGAAAAGAAAATTTTATTAAACCTAGAAGGCTGGAAAGGAGGGAAAAAAGGAAATAGAGAACAAAAACAAAAACAAACAGAAATAATTCCAAATATATCAGTAAACATAATAAATGCAATCTAACTAAACTTATCTTTGAGATACCAAGACCAACAGACTGGATTTTTAAAGTCCAGTTAGATGCTATTTATAAGAAACACACTTTAAAGCATAATTCACTCATCTATTCATTCCATAAACTGAGAACCTGTTATGTGTCAGGCGCTGTTCTAAGCACTTGGGAAAAACAAAGCAAAACAGGCAAAAATCTCTGCCCTTGTGGAGTTTACATTCTATTGGTAAAGGGGTGTGTGTAGATGTGGAGAACAAGACTCTAAACAAAGGGTTGGCAAAGAATGGCCCACAGGCTAAATCTGGCCCGCTGCCTGTTTTGTAAATAAAGTTTTACTGGACTACTGCCATGCCCATGGGTGTTTTTACCCTACATCAGCAGAGTTGAACTGTTGCAACAGAGACTATATGGTCTGCAAAATCCTAAAACATTTACTAGCTGGCCCTTTGCCAGATCACGTAGAACCTTGTTAATATATCAAGGGCTCTGAGTAAAATGGGGCCTCATCACAGCACAGAAAAGTTTCAAGTAAAATAGAAATCCTGCACTTCAGGAAACTCTTGAAGCACAAGATAACACTGCTGGAGGTATCTGAGACTGTGGGCATTGAAGGCCACAACAAAACACAAACCCAGCTCTACTCTTGACTAATTTGACTCAATCCTCCATGCTAATAGCCTGACAGAATAAGAGGTGTTTCTGGGTGTAAATACTATGTGCCTCAGTCTCTTCTATACACAATGTTTGGCATTTGATAAAAAATTACAAGACACAGAGAAAAGCAAGAGAAAAACCCAACCTATCATTAAGAAATAAAGCAAGAGGAGGGGCAAGATGGCGGACTGGTGAGCTGTATGTTTTAGTTACTCCTTCAGGAAAGTAGGTACAAAGCCAGGAACTGCGTGGACTGGCCACCACAGAGCAATCTGACTTTGGGCATTCTTCATACAACACTCATGAAAATGTGGAACTGCTGAGATCAGCGAAATCTGTAAGTTTTTGCGGCCAGGGGACCCACGCCCCTCCCTGCCAGGCTCAGTCCCGTGGGAGGAGGGGCTGTCAGCTCCGGGAAGGAGAGGGGAGAACTGCAGTGGCAGCCCTTATCGGAAACTCATTCTACTGATCCAAACTCCAACCATAGATGGACTGAGACCAGACACCAGAGAATCTGAGAGCAGCCAGCCCAGCAGAAAGGAGACAGGCATAGAAAAAAACAGCACGAAAAACTCCAAAATAAAAGCGGAGGATTTTTGGAGTTCTGGTGAACATAGAAAGGGGAAGGGCAGAGCTCAAGCCCTGAGGCGCATATGCAAATCCCGAAGAAAAGCTGCTCTCTCTGCCCTGTGGACCTTTCCTTAATGGCCCTAATTGCTTTGTCTCTTAGCATTTCAATAACCCATTAGATTTGTGAGGAGGGCCCTCTTTTTTTTTTTTTTTTTTTTAATCCTTTTTTCTTTTTCTAAAACAATTACTCTAAGAAGCCCAATACAGAAAGCTTCAAAGACTTGCAATTTGGGCAGGTCAAGACAAGAGCAGAACTAAGAGAGCTCTGAGACAAAAGGCAATAATCCAGTGGCTGAGAAATTTTACTAAACACCACAACTTCCCAAGAAAAGGGGGGTGTCCGCTCACAGCCATCATCCTGGTGGACAGGAAACACTCCTGCCCATCGCCAGCCCCACAGCCGAGAGCTGCCCCAGACAACCCAGTGTGATGGAAGTGTTTCAAATAACAGACACACACCACAAAACTGGGCGTGGACATTAGCCTTCCCTGCAACCTCAGCTGACTGTCCCAGAGTTGGGAAGGTGGAGCAGTGTGAATTAACAAAGCCCCATTCAGCCATCATTTCAGCAGACTGGGAGCCTCCCTACACAGCCCAGCAGCCCAGAACCGCCCTGGGGGGACAGCACTCACCTGTGACATAGCACAGTCATCCCTCAACAGAGGACCAGGGGGTGCACGGCCTGGAAGAGGGACCCACTTGCAAGTCTCAGGAGCCATACACCAATACCAAGGACTTGTGGGTCAGTGGCAGAGACAAACTGTGGCAGGACTGAACTGAAGGATTAGACTATTGCAGCAGCTTTAAAACTCTAGGATCACCAGGGAGATTTGATTGTTAGAGCCACCCCCACTCCCTGACTGCCCAGAAACACGCCCCATATAAAGGGCGGGCAACACCAACTACACACGCAAGCTTGGTACACCAATTGGACCCCACAAGACTCATTCCCCCAGTCACCACAAAGGCAAAGCAGGGGAGAACTGGCTTGTGGAGAACAGGTGGCTCGTGGACGCCACCTGCTGGTTAGTTAGAGAAAGTGTACTCCACGAAGCTGTAGATCTGATAAATTAGAGATAAGGACTTCAATTGGTCTACAAATCCTAAAAGAACCCTATCAAGTTCAGCAAATGCCAAGAGGCCAAAACAGAAAATTATAAAGCATATGAAAAAACCAGACGATATGGATAACCCAAGCCCAAGCACCCAAATCAAAAGATCAGAGGAGACACAGCACCTAGAGCAGCTACTCAAAGAACTAAAGATGAACAATGAGACCATAGTACAGAATACAAAGGATATCAAGAAGACCCTAGAAGAGCATAAAGAAGAAATTGCAAGACTCAATAAAAAAACAGATGATCTTATGGAAATTAAAGAAACTGTTGACCAAATTAAAAAGATTCTGGACACTCATAGTACAAGACTAGAGGAAGTTGAACAACGAATCAGTGACCTCGAAGATGACAGAATGGAAAATGAAAGCATAAAAGAAAGAATGGGGAAAAAAATTAAAAAAATTGAAACGGACCTCAGGGATATGACAGAAAATATAAAACGTCCGAATATAAGACTCATTGGTGTTCCAGAAGGGGAAGAAAAGGGTAAAGGTCTCGGAAGAGTATTCAAAGAAATTGCTGGGGAAAACTTCCCAAATCTTCTAAACAACATAAATACACAAATCATAAATGCTCAGCGAACTCCAAATAGAATAAATCCAATAAACCCACTCCGAGACATATTCTGTTCACACTGTCAAACACAGAAGAGAAGGAGCAAGTTCTGAAAGCAGCAAGAGAAAAGCAATTCACCACATACAAGGGAAACAGCATAAGACTAAGTAGTGACTACTCAGCAGCCACCATGGAGGCAAGAAGGCAGTGGCACGATATATTTAAAATTCTGAGTGAGAAAAATTTCCAACCAAGAATACTTTATCCAGCAAAGCTCTCTTTCAAATTTGAGGGAGAGCTTAAATTTTTCACAGACAAACATGCTGAGAGAATTTGCTAACAAGAGACCTGCCCTACTGGAGATACTAAAGGGAGCCCTACAGACAGAGAAACAAAGAAAGGACAGAGAGACTTGGAGAAAGGTTCAGTACTAAAGAGATTCGGTATGGGTACAATAAAGGATATTAATAGACAGAGGGGAAAAATATATATGACAAACATAAACCAAAGGATAAGATGGCTGATTCAAGAAATGCCTTCACGGTTATAACGTTGAATGTAAATGGATTAAACTCCCCAATTAAAAGATATAGATTCGCAGAATGGATCAAAAAAAATGAACCATCAATATGTTGCATACAAGAGACTCATCTTAGACAAAGAAACTGAAAGTGAAAGGATGGAAAAAAATATTTCATGCAAGCTACAGCCCAAAGAAAGCAGGTGTAGCAATATTAATCTCAGATAAAATAGACTTCAAATGCAGGGATGTTTTGAGAGACAAAGAAGGCCACTACATATTAATAAAAGGGGCAATTCAACAAGAAGAAATAACAATCGTAAATGTCTATGCACCCAATCAAGGTGCCACAAAATACATGAGAGAAACACTGGCAAAACTAAAGGAAGCAATTGATGTTTCCACAATAATTGTGGGAGACTTCAACACATCACTCTCTCCTATAGATAGATCAACCAGACAGAAGACCAATAAGGAAATTGAAAACCTAAACAATCTGATAAATGAATTAGATTTAACAGACATATACAGGACATTACATCCCAAATCACCAGAATACACATACTTTTCTAGTGCTCACGGAACTTTCTCCAGAATAGATCATATGCTGGGACATAAAACAAGCCTCAATAAATTTAAAAAGATTGAAATTATTCAAAGCACATTCTCTGACCACAATGGAATACAATTAGAAGTCAATAACCATCAGAGACTTATAAAATTCACAAATACCTGGAGGTTAAACAACACACTCCTAAACAATCAGTGGGTTAACGAAGAAATAGCAAGAGAAATTGCTAAATATATAGAGACGAATGAAAATGAGAACACAACATACCAAAACCTATGGGATGCAGCAAAAGCAGTGCTGAGGGGGAAATTTATAGCACTAAACGCATATATTAAAAAGGAAGAAAGAGCCAAAGTCAAATAACTAATGGATCAACTGAAGAAGCTAGAAAATGAACAGCAAACCAATCCTAAACCAAGTAGAAGAAAAGAAATAACAAGGATTAAAGCAGAAATAAATGACATAGAGAACAAAAAAACAATAGAGAGGATAATACCACCAAAAGTTGGTTCTTTGAGAAGATCAACAAGATTGACAAGCCCCTAGCTAGACTGACAAAATCAAAAAGAGAGAAGACCCATATAAACAAAATAATGAATGAAAAAGGTGACATAACTGCAGATCCCGAAGAAATTAAAAAAATTATAAGAGGATACTATGAACAACTGTATGGCAACAAACTGGATAATGTAGAGGAAATGGACAATTTCCTGGAAACATATGAACAACCTAGACTGACCAGAGAAGAAACAGAAGACCTCAATCAACCCATCACAAGCAAAGAGATTCAATCAGTCATCAAAAATCTTCCCACAAATAAATGCCCAGGGCAGATGGCTTCACAGGGGAATTCTACCAAATTTTCCAGAAAGAACTGACACCAATCTTACTCAAACTCTTTCAAAACACTGAAGAAAATGGAATACTACCTAAGAAATAAAGCAAGCAACAAAACCATTCTCAAAGATGACCCAGAGAGGGAACTTAACTACAATTAACATGTTCAGGGATCTAATCTAAAAGGTGGACAACATGCAGGAACAGATGGGAGTTTGAGAAGAGATGAAAATTATAAAAAAGAATCAAATGCTAGAAATGAAAAAATAGTATATTAGAGATAAAGAACACTTTAAAGGCTCTTATCAGCACACTGGACACAGATAAAAGAATCAGAGGCCTTGAAGACAAAAATTACCAAAACTGAGAATACAAAGGAAAAAAAGGTAGAAAAAAGAACAGAGCACCTAAGAGTTGTGTGACAATATCAACCAGTCAAATGTATGTTTAACTGGTGAAGTGGGAAAAGAGAAAAACAAGGCGGGAAGTCAGAAGAAATATTTGAAAAGATAATGGCCAAACATTTTCTAAAATTAATGAAAGACAACAAACCAGAGACCCTTAAGTGGCATTAAAAATAAAAACAAAACATTTAGACATATCATAGGCAAACTACTGAAAACTGATGAAGATAAAATCTTGATGGCAGCTAGAGAAATGAAATTGATACACCAGGAAAACACAAAACTAAAATAAAGCCAGTGTAGCAATATTCATTTCAGAAAATTATGACCTTAAGTCAAAACATTGAGAAAGGTTATGAGAGATGAAGAAGTTCTTTACCTAATGATGAAAGTGAAAAAATGCTAGTATATAACTCTCACTCTATACGGAAAGTCAAAGAAGAATATTCTAATTTATTTCCAACTAATGCATCTCAGAGCATACATTCCAGGACAAGGGCTGAACATTCTCCCAGTCACATTTGGCTTCATTAGTAATCCCCAAACAGATACTTCTTAACATATATTTCAAAGTAGGGAAGTAAACCAGAGTTGACGGCTACACAGAAGGCCTAAGTTAGTGGGAGATAGCTTTTAACATTAGGCAGAATCAGATTCAAAGATTTAGAAGAACTGAAGGAACCACAGTTGCTGAAGGTATTATTGTGAGGAGTTTTTAAAGTTAAAGAGTAAATTCTTCAGAAAATTTCTGAAATAAATAAAATATTACATACTTGAGAATTCACGAAGAAAGGAGTTATTGCAATGGCTTGCCTTTGGGAGTAAGATCTATGAATGGACTGAAGCTCTAAAGTAAAATATTCTGAATCCACAGACTGACAATTTAATAAGGAGATATTTCTTTGCAGTGAAAACAAAACTTTAGAGGAGAGTTACAATGACTATATTACTAGAAATGACATACCCAGTTTGCAGATTACTCACTGTCTCTTAAGTATGCCTGACTATGAATTATAAACAGGCCAAAAAATGTTCTGAATACAGTAGGAACGAAATAACGTCTCTAAACAATTCTTTCTTCTAAGATCCTGGATTTTTATTTGTCTATTTCAGTTTTCATTTGTGGTTTGGGTTTTTTTGTTTGTTTGTTTTTATTTTTTTTGATAGGAATATGAGAAAGATGAATCACAGAGAAAAAAAGGGGAATCAAGGCAAATTTCTAAAATTCACTATGAAAATTCAGCTAAGCTACTCTTTTCTTCTCTAGCTGTGGTTTTGTCTGCAATGTTAACCTTCCCTGTGCAAAATATTATACAACATTTATCCATTTAGACATAACACCACTAGACTCATACTTCAAGAAGGATAATTATATATCATCAGAAAGACAATTTTGCTCTGATCAGCTTCCACTAAATGAAGAAGGGTTAGACGCTGACTGGGGCAAAAGAGTCATGACAATTATACTCCAGGGTCCAAAAGAATGGACAGCTTGGAAAAGAAGTAAGGAAGACTTACAAAATGAAGGCTGCAATTGTTGGAGATGAGGCTGAAAATTTACTTTCACTTCAGTTATAGAAAATGACAATGAACAGACTTGAGAGAATCACTTATACTGGCTTTTTTGGTTGTTGTTTGTTTTGTGAAGAAACTTAAAATCAGTGAAGCACACACGAGTTACTATTTGGACAATCTTATTTCAAAGATTTAGAAGAACTGAAGGAACCACAGTTGCTGAAGGTATTATTGGGAGGAGTTTCTGAAGTTAAAGGGTAAATCTTCAGAATATTTCTGAAATAAATAAAATATTACATACTTGGGAATTCACGAGGAAAGACTTTTTTTCCCGATGTTATGAATTTTATTATACTTGTTCTACTGTTCTTAATGTTGAAGACTGCATCGGTTTCGTAAGTAACAGCACTTACATTTTCTAATAAATGTATCTGTATGCAAATGTATGTTTAACAGCATCTGCACAATCTCCATAAACTGTTGCTCATTTTAGTGTACAAATTCTTATTCTGATAAAGATTTAAATTTGTGCTTAATATGTCAGGATACACGTGAATGGACCCATATCCACAGTTTTTTAAAAACCTGAACAATATTTTTTTGAATGTCTATTTAAAAAATATGTAGGTAACATATAGTAATTTTATCATGATTAAATTGGTATCAAATTTATTGGCAGAAATAAAAAAAGCTAACCATTTAAAGATAGTCATAAAATAATAAAATGCAATATTATGCATTATGTATTACTAAGAAAGTGCTCACTCACATAAGCAGCAGAAAATGAGAACAGTATCATGGAAAATGAGTGTTCTGAATACTGTATATATCTTTATGTATATTCTTAAAAATCATTTTATATAACTTTTGTTTTAATTTAAATGCCATATATCCTTGGCTAACATTTAAATTAGTTTTTTTTTTTAATTTAAATGTCATACATCCTCAGCTAACATTTAAATTAGTTTTTTTGTTTTAAAACCACCTTTATTGAATAATTCCTTAACAGTCTAACCAAACCAAAACAATAAACAGAAAAATACTGCTGAAAGGCAAATCATTGTATCGACATCAATACAATCACATCAGATTCATTAACTTAAATTAGTTTTTAATTGCAATAATTGTTTTATTATAAACCATGAAACACTTTCAGAAATGGGCCTGTGAGTAAGAAGTACCAACAGCACATACAGATAACTAGGCTCATGCACAATCTAGTAATGCGCACTTCTACAGGCGGAGGGGTGATTTGTTAAGGACTTCAGTGGGTAAACTGAAGGAAAGTATCTTTCCACTTCTGCCATTGATTTACAGACTACTGACTTAAATGTCCAGCTATAAAGATTCACTGATACTAGCCAGGATTTTCTTTTAAAGATGGTTGACTGAGCACTGTATTTACATCATCTTCTTCCTCCTGAAACCCCATGACAATGGCAGAAGAATAAACTGATACAATCCAACAACAATAAAGAACAGGCAGAAGGCAATTAATGGACAAGAGATTTCAACAAGTTTTCTGAAGACTGAAAGCAGATGAAATGGCACAGATTAATAAAACAGAGTGAAGAAAGTTGCAGTGCTGAACAGTAACACCAAACTCATATTGGAAGGGCAAGGGACCCTGAATAGTTAAAACATCTTGAAAAAGAATAATGAAGTTGGGGGAGTCATACTTCCTGATTTTTAAACTTACACAAAGTTCAAAACAGTATAGTTGGGCATAAGGACAGACATACAGATCAAGGTACAACTGAGAGTTAGAAATAAACCCACACATCTGTGGCTAATTGGTTTCTAAATCCAGCCAAAATATCACTCAAATATGAGGATATTTTCAGACATTTAAAGACTGAGGAAAGTTATCACCTCTTTATTAGGAAGATATTACCATTAGCAAAAGGAAGGCACAATCCAAGAAGGGAAACAGTGGTGCCAATTTGTAAAAGCAATGAAAAGAAATCCTTGGATGATGGCTATGCAGAAAGTCCAGTGAACAACCAGTCAATACCACATCAGAGAAGAGATGTCTCCTGGAAAAAGGAATAGACAGTGCCTTGGAGATATTTAAAGAACACAATAAAGGCAGAGAATGAAACAAAATTAAGAACTCCAAGGAAAACAGAAAGCTGTATGAAGAAAGCACTATAATACAGATAAACCACTTGGCTCTACAGTGAACATTTAGAAGCCTATTTCTGTTTATATATATGCGCCATTTATTACCTTTCAGCTGTTATAATCAACCTATAGAATAAGCACAAAAATATGTAATTATGGTTGTAGACAAAATGTAAAAGTTATCTACTATGAAAATGTAAGTTTTGTAAGTAAAAATAATGATATGTGTTGGGAAGATGTGAGGTACTGAGAAAGGAAGGGGTGCTTACAGTCTATGTGTTATCTGTGAGCCAAACCCATATTATTATCTATGATAGCAAGAAGTTAGCAGAAAAAAAGCTTAAAGCTGATAAATGAAAAACAACAGCATAAATGTATTTTTAAAGCCATACTGAAGTAACAATAAGGACTAAAATATCTAGAGATGGTTAAAAGTGGTTACACTGGGGAATGCGCCTGGAGTTGAAAGGGTGAAGGAAGACATCACTCACTGCTTTTTTTTATAAACTGTTCTGTACCAATGGATTTGTATAACCTTGGTAAAAATTAAAATAACATCTAATCATATATAAGTAATTAAATCTTAATATTAAGCCACGGCTAATGACTGTGCCACACTTTCATATGCAATATTAGCATAGTAATGATATTTTAGTTACTCAACCAAAAATACATTAAAGTTTTCACTATGCTGGAATTCAAGATAATCTGGATAGTAATGGTAGGTTAAATTAATTTTTATACTGCCTGTTCTAAGGGTATTAAATAAATTAAGGCCATGAATAAAATGTGAAGGAAGGAAACAAAATTAAGGGAACAAACTGTTTAAAGAGCTTACATATCATTACTTTGTATTTATGAATCGGTGTCACACTAAAGAAGAAAGTTTGTTATTGTTAGACTACTGTATTTTGCAATTGAAATAATCCAGCACTTTAGACTTTTCATTATGTTCATCCCTCAATTAAATCTCTAGCTCCTTGAGGGAAAATATTGAATTCAATTTTGTACCATCCGGTATCTAGTTTTATACCCTGAAAATTGTAGGCACTTGATAAGTATCTATTAAATGTAAAACAACAACGTTTAATGGAAAGTAGAGTAAAATTTTCAACTTTAATAAGTCAAAGAAACAGAAAGTACACATAAAATGAAAATGAGATTTAAGGTCTCCTTGAATGTTTATTTGCTTTAATGTTTTTCAGTATCCACTAAGAAACATGGTAAGATTTCTAGGTTGCAGACATTGTAGTTCTAACAAGGTTAATAAAAAATAAGTATGTATTTAACACCTCAATCATACAATGACTTCTTTAAGTTTTCTAAACTTACCTGCCTAGCCAGCTTTCCTTAACAGATGAGAAAAGGAAGAGGAATTAGAGATACAGGACATAAACCTGTCTAACCTGTCTTAAAAACAGATGAAAAAGGAGGATGAATTAGAGTTATGAAAAAAATATTCGGCACCTTTTAAATCCTTTTTCAGTCAAAATTAAAATTTTAATGGGACACAAGTAATTTAGTCTAAGACTCCCTCTTGTGGTTGTTGAAATAACTATTAGTGAATTTAAATACGAGGGCTCATAAAGCACTCTAGTTGTTTTACACAGCAATTTCAGAAAGCTTAGTCTTGACTCAACTTTTGCCAGCTTCCGATAAAGAATGAAGACAGTTTCTTAGTTCCTCAATTCTATTTGTAATTAAAAAAACACACTTGAACTTCCAGATAGTGTTAGCTTTGCTAATAATTATAGGCATGTCAGGGTATAAATAATGTCTAACTTCTCCATAAGGTTTTTTTTAAGGACTGTGATGTACATATTAATAAAATACTTTTGCCCCTGGAAAATGTACCAGGACTTACAGATACAGATATCTTAGAACCATTAAAAAGAAGAAAGTAATTTTGTTCCTGGAAAATACTTCATATGTGATTGAGTCACAGAAGATTCAAAGATAACAATTATACATTAAAATTAAAAAGCATCCTGATATACTGATGATTCGAATGAAAACTCTATAAATATCTAGTTTATCATCGCACCTAGAAAGTTGTAATGCATATATAGTGGTGAGTCAATAATTAATGTGTAACAAGTAATGAATGAAATTTTAATGAGTTATATGGTGTTTAATTTTTGCATTATCTATGTTAATTTTGTTCTCTTAGCTTTGTTTTTATTTAAATTCTTGTCAATTATCTTCATCTTTTTATTATTTTATTAATATTTAATGCTATGCAGACATTCAATTTCCACAGCATTACATACGGTTTTTTAAAATGTAATGTGTCTACTTTTAAAAATAAAACAATTGAAAATGACAGTAACAATAAATAGTAAAAAGGGATGTCACACAAAACAGCATAAAGTAAAATGTAAATCTCTTACCTATCCTTAATCAAATCTCCCAGTGTGCCTACTGAGGGGCAGACCACGACTGTTTTTAAGATTCTTCAAGGATATTCTTTGGAAATAAAAGCATATTACATATATATGTGTGTGTATATATCTCTGTGTGTTAAAGTCTGCATTTTATTACTTAACATATTGATGATACTTCTATACCAGTTCATACAGAACTAACTTCCAGCTATCCTCATACTGCAAAATATATTCTGAAGAGGTATACTAAAATTAGCATATAGAGTTCTCTTCCTGTTGATTCTATTCTTTTTCTATTACAAATAATTCTGCAATAAATGTCTATTTTTTTGTATATATGCAAGAATGAGTTCCTAGAATTGGAATTGTTGGGTCAACTGGTATGTGTTTTAAATGTTGATATTCAGAGTTATTGTTATAATGCCTTCAACTGAAGTTATACCTAATACACTCCTGCCCACAATCTGCAAGAGTATCTATCTGTCTGCTTTATTATCAACAGTGATGCTTGATAAACATTTCTGGGATTGACAAACTTTTTAGTCAAAGATTGCATTGTACAGTTTAAATATAATTGAGCATCTTTTTGCATTTACACAAATTATTTGTATTTCTTTATCTGTGAATTGTTTAAGGTGTTTTAACCTATTTTCTTTGATTTGTTGATCTTTCCCTTATTAATTTTCATGTTAATTATAAACTGAAGAAATTTGTCCTTTAAAAAAAAAACCCTAATATTTTCATCTATTTTTTATTTTTAAGTATAGTATAAAATCTTATCTTTTACTACTGCTGCAACTGGTCCCTAAATTTGGGCAACAGATATAACAACAAAATTATGAAGAATGATGCTTAACTTCTGTAATTAATTTTAAGAAATTTAAATTATTCAGACACTAATATAGATAGGAGTGTTAATCTATTTTAGCAGAACTGTGCAGCCTCTGTTAGGTAATAATTTGTTGGCACTTATTTGTACATGATTAAGATTCTGCATTCAGTTTTACAGCATTAAGGGTAGACGATATATATGTTTCTTTTTTAGCTATGAAGAAAACAGGCCTAGAGACAACAAAGGGCTTGAAAGAAATACAACTGGATGAAACACTATAGGAACCAGGATGTTTATAGCTTAGGAAGGTTCAGACTTCATTAGGATATATGGTACCTATTTTCAAGTTTTTAAAGTCCTGCCATATGGAAAAGAAATAAAGTCAGTTCAATATGGTTTCAAGGGGTACCACCGTAACTAAAGAGAAGGATACGGTTCAAGATTTCTATTCTTTTTGCAAAATTTTAGAACAGAGACAGGCTTTCTAAATAAGACACAAACAAAACCCAGAAACCATAAGGGAAAAACTGGTAAACTGGAATAAATAAAAGTAAAAAAAATTGTACAACAAAAAAAATTTATTGAGCAAGTTAAAAGTAAATGAGAAAAAAACAGACTAAGCAGCCTACAACAAAGCTTTGTTCACAGACACACACACACAACAGGACTTGCCCTTAGGAAGACTGTTGCTGCAAAGGAGAGGCTAGGCCTCCCTATAACTGTGCCTAAGAGCCTCCTCCTGAATGCCTCTTTGTTGCTCAGATGTGGCCCTCTCTCTCTAGCTAAGCCAACTTGAAAGGTGAAATCCCTGCCCTCCCCCCTACATGGGATCTGACACCCAGGGGAGTGAATCTCGCTGGCAACGTGGAATATGACTCCCGAGGATGAATCTAGACCCGGCATTGTGGGATGGAGAACATCTTTTTGACCAAAAGGGGGATGTGAAGGGAAATGAAATAAGCTTCAGTGGCAGAGATTCCAAAAGGAGCCGAGAGGTCACTCTGGTGGGCACTCTTAAATGCACAATTTAGACAACCCTTTTTAGGTTCTAAAGAATTGGGGTAGCTGGTGGTAGATACCTGAAACTATCAAACTACAACCCAGAACCCATGAATCTTGAAGACAATTGCATAAAAAATGTAGCTTATGAGCAGTGACAATGGGATTGGGAAAGCCATAAGAACCACACTCCCCTTTGTCTAGTTTATGGCTGGATGAGTAGAAAAATAGGGAAAGGAAACAAACAAACAAACAAACAAACAGACAAAGGTACCCAGTGTTCTTTTTTACTTCAATTGCTCTTTTTCACTTGCTTGATAAACATTTCTGGGATTGTGTGTGTGCTAATGAAGGTGTCAGGGATTGACTTTGGTGATGAATGTATAACTAGGTAATGGTAGTGTGAACAACTGAATTTACGATTTGTTTTGTATGACTGCGTGGTATGTGAATATATCTCAATAAAATGAAGATTCAAGAAAAAAAAAACAAATACATGAAAAGATGCTCAATCTCACTTATATTTCAAGATATGCAAATTAATTAAAAAATTTTTTTAAACTTACCAGGCTGACAAACATGTATTTTTTTCTATAACCACCACACTGATGGGTTTGGGACAGAAGGGGAAAAGAACATTCTTATAAATTTTGCCTAAAATGATTCCCCATTTATAAATGCAGGAGCATAAACTGGTACTGATTTCTTAGAAAGGGCCTTAAAATTAAAACTGGCAGTATCCACCAGGGTAGTCATCAGCGTCGTTCACAAAATATTTCTTTCTGGCTTTCTGCCTCACCTAAGTCATTGAATAGGGCTTTCCCAGTCCCTCTGAAGGTAGGTGAGGCCATGTGTCTTGTTTTGGCTAATGAACAGCCTGTGTCTGGGCAGAAACTTCAGCAGGCTGGCGTTCCTTTGCTCTACCTTCCTTTGTCATCCTGAAAATCCTAGAATAATGGAGAAGGAGCTTCCCTCCACCTGGGTCCCTGAGTGAGGATGAGGCAGAGCAGAGGCTACCAACTAATCTATAATGGACAACATGTTTGGGGCTAGAAATAAACCACTGTTGTTTACAGCAGCACACACAAGCCTGGATGATACATCTATCAAAATTAAAAACACACATATCCTTTGACACAGCAGCTCCACATTCCTAGTAATCTCTTCTGCCAAAATACTCCAACATGAGCACAGCTATGTATAAATAAGGATTTTCAGTGCAGCACTGTTTGGAAAAGCCGGACTAGCAACTATCTTAAAGGCCATCAAGAAAGGACTGGTTAAAGAGGTCAGGGTGTAAAATACTATAGATGCAGCCTTTTGTTCTGTTTTGTTTTGTTAAGGCAGTAGAGATCTACATTTGCAGACATGGAATACTCTCATGACACAGAATACTCTCAAAGATGTAGTATGATAAAAAAAGCAAAACAGTATCTTCTATATGTATAAAAAGAGGTATAAGTATATTGGCTGAATACACAATTTCCATTTCTAGAAACATACACAATCAACTCTTTGTGACTAGCCTTTGGTTACAGCGGAAATTTTCTTTATATCCCTTTTGTTCTGTTTGGATTTTTAAAAAAATCAAGTACATTTAGAAATTCCTATCAGAATTCCAGCTGACTTTTTTGTGGAAACCTGTAAGTTGATTAAAAAATTATATAGAATTATGGGGACCCTGAATAGCCACAACAAATCTTAAAAAAGAACAAAGTAGAAGGACTCTCATTTCCTGATTTCAAAATTTACTATAAAGCAACAGTAATAAGAGAGTGTGGTACTGATATATAGATTGATGGAGTAGAATTGAGAGTTCAGAAATACAATCATGTATCTATGGTCTACTGCTTTTCTACAAGGGTGCTAAGACCCTTCACTGGGGAAAGAATAGTCAAAGATCAAAGACCTAAATACAAGAGCTAAAACTAGAAAACTCATAGAAGAAAATACAAAAGGTAAATCCTCATAACCTCAGATTTGACAATGGTTTCTTGGTTAAGACATCAAAAGCATGAGTAACAAAAGAAAAAACTAAATGGGACTTCTTCAAAATTAAAAAAGTTGTGCATCAAAGGACATTATCAAGAAAATGGCAACAGCCTCCCCATAGAATGGGACAAAATAGCTGCAAGTCATATACCTGTTAAGGTTATCAAGACTATATAAAGTAGTCCTACAATTCAACAACCAGAAGACAAATAACCCAGTAAAATAGGCCAAGTACTTGAACATACATTTCTCCAAAGAATATATACAGTCAATAAGTACATGAAAAGTTGCTCAACACCAGTAGTCATTAGAAAAATGCAAATCAAAATTCACAAGCTAGCACTTCACACCCACCAGGATAGCTAGAATCAAAAAAGCAGTTATAATCAAGTGTTGATGAGGATGTGGAGAAATCCGAACCCTTATGCATTGCTGTAGGGATGTAAAATGGTGCACTTGTCCTGGAAAACATGGGATACCATTAACACAGTTACCATTTGACGCAGCAATTCCAGCCCTAGTATAAACTCAACAGAAATAAAAACATACGTCCACACAAAAACTTGTGCATGAATATTTATGGCAGCATTATTCTTAATAACCAAAAGGTGGAAATAACCTTATACACATTAAGTGATGAATGGGTAAACAAAATGTGGTATAACCATACAATGGAATACTATACAGCTATAAAAAAGAATGAAGTTCTGATACACACTACAACATGAGTGAACCATGAAAATATTACACTAAGTGACAGAAGCCAGTCACAAAAGACCACATATTATATGATTCCATATATATGCTATGTCAAGAAAAGGCAATCTATACAGACTGAAAATAGATTAGTGGTTGCTTGGGGCTGGGGGTGGTGTAGGAGGTTGATAACTAAAGTAATGAAAATGTTCTAAAATTGACTATGGTTATGGTCATACATATCTTTGAATACACTAAACACCACTGTATTGTACAGTTCAAATGAGTGACCTGTATGGTAGGTGAACTATTATCTCAATAGTTGTTTAAAAGGATGAATGAAAAATTTAAATAAAAGAATGAAATAAATTTGAACATGCTGAAACACAACTATATTAATATATATTAGGTAAAAAAATTGAAGCATATTTCTGTATTTATAGAATGTTTGTATTGTATATATTGTAGAGTATGTATATATTGTCTATTCCCACATATAAGCCTATGTAATATCCATGTTTAGTGTGTTCCCATTTTTTGAAAAGAAAAAAAGGTGTGTGTGTATACATATGAGTGAATATGAAAGGAAGCTGGAAAAAAACTGCTAATGGAGATAACCTCTGATAGTGGAATGGGGGGACAGTTAAGGGGGAGGATGAGACAGGGAGACATTTTTTATTGTATTGTATTGTTTTTAGTTAGAATCTTTCACCGTTTGCATGTTATTTTCATAATTAAATTTTAAGATATCAGTTTAATATAAGAAATAACTTGCTAATTGGCAGAGCTCTCCAAAAATGGCTATCTTAAGAAGCAGCTTATTTATAAGGAATTCAAGCACAGAATGGATTTACAAGTGATAGAGATCCTGTAGGATGGAGGGGTGGACAGGGAAGTGGACTGGATAGCCTTTGGTCTACAATTCCAAATGACCGTTAACGTCTCTTCCAACCCTGGCATTTACCTCAAATTAAAAAGGTAGGTAGTCTTAAAACTGTGAAGAACCTAAAAGTAGGAGGACTGATTTGAGAAAAAAAAAAATTCTTTTGTGGGTTGATATCAACTAATCTTAATTACTGAGCTAGCTATTTTAAAATGTGGCTTTAATGTCAACATAGTGAATCAACTCAAAAAGGCATTTTCAATTAGCAGACACATAAAAATCAAAGAGCAAATAAAAAAATGTGAACTAATTTAAATTACATTTCTTTTTGAAAACAATATCTAAGCCCAGTGAATCTTGTTAAACAGAAAAGTATTTGATTTGGAGTACAGTACAAGTGAAAAGTGACAAGGGATGAGAAACACAAAGTCTAATTTCTAACTCATAATTTTTCTCATTTGCATTTCTATTTTAGATTCAAAATTAAGGTTACTGCTTGGCAGTATGAAAGGAAAAAGCATTAAGAAATCATTGAAAATGTTTATGATTTTATATATGTATTTTTTTCTCCCCAAAACAACTGAAACAGTTACCAGCCAAGTTAATAGCACAGAGAGATTTCTGTAGAGGTAACTGAGAACGAGAAATGATTTCGGGCAGCAGTGTTAGTTTGGTAACAGTCCTGGCTATTTTAACAAAATATGGAAAGCAGCCCTTTTTTTCCTCACCATGAAAACTGGTTTGAATGAGTGAAGCATTTTGTTCTCAATACCTCTTTGAAGGGGAGAGGGACACCAGAAAGACTCAGAGTGGAGTGAATGATCAAGTATGTTTGGGTACTTTTCGGAAGTTAGGTCAAGTCAGGTGGTATGACTCAAGGGGAAAAAAATGTAGCTACTTGGCCAGAAATCTGATGAGCAATTGTCAATACTCTGTTTTTCTTAGAAGGTAAAATAAAGGTCTTGTTCAAATTTAGAGACTTTATATTGAAATTTCTCTCTAACCCTATTTGTTTTTTCTATTTAGCACTCATTTCTGTCTCTGATTTCTGTTATACCTTAATGATTAAGGTTTACTTCCCCTTTTTTGGGGGTGCTGGGGTGTTAGACTTAGTATGAACAAGGTCCTGGGAGAGGTTTCATTAATCTACTTGTTTTCGTTTGACTCGCTCTCTAGCAGAGGGCATATCAAACAATATATCTTTTATAAACACAATTTTTTTGCTTTTTGAAAACGATTATTTTAGATTTCAAATGTTAGACTAAAAGAACAACAACACATTTTGGTCACCATATTTATTCATGTATGTTTCCTCCTCAGTTTGAGAAAAACATTTCCCTATTATTCCAGCACCTGGCTCAACTTATTTTTCTATCCTGGCACACTATGTTCTAGGAGCTTCAGGAAGATCAGTTTCACTGAAGGATGCCGAGATGTTTCTTTTCTCTTTATTATACCACACCAATTAGAGTTCAGAAGAGATCCTTGCTTAAAGATCAGTGTTGCCTGGATCCCCCCATTTAGTACTGTGAGTGCTGTGTAAACTCTCAAGTCTCAAACATGTATTAGTTAAAAGCAAAAAAAGGTGTCTTTTTTGACTTGAACTAAGTAAAAAACAAAAACCAAAAACCAAAAAAAAACCCACACTACTCAGTTTGTCACTGGATGCTATCTGAGTCTGGGTTGATACCAGATCCACACGAAACAGAAGGGAACGAGACGATGAAAGGCTGCACCCAAGGCAGTGGGTGCACACATAGATAACACGAGGGCCCAAAGTCAAAGGAGGGTTAGAAAATTTCATGTGCATGTAGCTGGATTTAAAGAAAGTAATCAAGATTGTCACAGCTGTCTGAAGGCTGTTAGTGAAGACAAGTGGTAGATTCTGGAAAACCAGCTTGCTGGCTCTTTGGTAGGCTTGGAGCTCTCAAACCAGTCTTCACTCATCAGGAATTTTTTTTACCTTCAGGTGCCATGACAAGATGGTCCCTACATCTGTCTACTCAGGGCATTACTTTATTGTTTCAACTAATTCCTAATTTTACCTATTTATTGTGCTGTCCTTCTCACTGCTCCCCCCACCCCCCAGCTGGTAGCTCTATTTCTGTTTTTAATTGAGGGATCTTTTAGCTTCATGTTTCTCAAACTGAGACACATGCGGTCCCCAGAGTGGGGTATAGGAGTTACGTGAAGCCAAAAGATAAATTTGAAGCATCTTTCCAGCAGGCGTTTACTTTGAAAATCTGGAAAGAAAAACATTACATACAGTGCAGTGGTTAGAGTGTGGGCCCTACTTTCAAGGGTGAGAATCTTGACTCTAATCACCTACTCCTAAGTGTTTCATTCCAAAAATAGGAGTAATACTGGTACCTATTTGATAGTTGGTTTTCAGAAATAAATGAGCATTTGGAATAGTGCCTAGAACATAGCAAGCTTCCAGCAAGTATTAGTTATTAGGTATATTAATACTAGATAGTCCAGTTTCTTTCCTTGGGCAAATACAAGCAGGTATGCTGAGAAAGGAATGCTCAGGAAGGATGAAGGGATTTAGATAGGAAGACCAGGGAAGGTCTCGTTGAAAAGGTAGCTTTTCATAAAGACCTGAAGGAAAGAGGGAGCTAACTATGTGGATTTCTGGAAGAAGACAATTTCAGACAGAGTGGACTAGCAAGTAGGTAGGCCCCACGGTATGTCTCCTCTGTTCAAGGAGGCCAGTAGGGCTGGAACAGAGAGAGCAAGGTGGTGAGTAATAGGAAAAGAGAGGGCGTGGGGGTGGGGTGGAGGAGGTTGGGGTTGGGGCAGAAGACCACATACGCCCTTGTAGCATTTACTCTGAAAGAAACAGGGAGCCATCATGCGCAGAGGAGTGATACGATCTGACTGGCTGCTGAGCTGAAAGACAACCACAAGGAGGCAAGGAGATAATGCCAGAAGCTGTTTTAGACATGGTTAAGTTTGAGATGACTATCAAACATTCAAATGAAGAAGTTAAATCGCTAGTTAAATAAAGCTGGCTTAGAATTCAGGGAAGAAGTCTAGGTAGAGTTACAATTTGGGAGTCAGTGGCACATGATATTTAAAGTGACCATCTAGGGAAAGAAGCAGAAGAAAGAGGTCCAGAATTGAGCTTTGAGGCTTTGATCTCACCAAAGAAAAAGATGTGAGAGGTCAAAGAGATGAGGGCAAACCAGCAAAGACTAGGATAGGTGGAAATCCTAGAAGATAAACAAACAGTCTGATTTGCAGAGGAGAGAGTGATGACTGTGTCCAATGCTGCTGATAAAGACCAAGGAAGATGAGGGTGGAAAGATGCCCACTGGATTTGGTAGCAAGGTTGACTTAAAAATTTCCCTTTTAAAATTATCTTCAAAAACAAATTTACCTTCCATTTAAGATTCAGAAACCATCCAACACAGGAAATCTACTACTTGGAGGGAAGGAGAATAGGAGAAAAAAGGACTGTGGGGGAAGAATGGGAATTTAAAAAAAAAATCAACGTAACAAATAATGCTAAAATTTATGCATTGCTGAAACGAAATAAAAATGTTTTTAATTAGTCACAGATACATGGAATATAAAATTAAGTTTTAACACAATTTCTAGTACAATTGCAATCACCCATGAACCTTGAAAGTGTGCACACACCAACACATCACCACCAGCCAAGGCCTCACCATTCAGAGATTCTCACTTTACGGGTCTGAGCTGGGGCTGGGCATTTTTATTTGTTGAAAGCTTCATAGGGGACTGCAGAATGTGAAAGTACCACAGCCCAGTTTGGGGTGAGAATCACCAGTAAAAAAAAAATTGTTTAAAACAGAATAAGTCAAAACAATCAGGTCTCCCTAGCAAACTCTGCAGTAGTCACTGTATTAGAAATTTTAAAAAGGACAAGTGGTACTGGAAGTAGTGGGGGGCTTTATGCTGAATGAGGGTAAAGTTATTATAGGTGAACAATTTATTAGGGATACAAAGATGACTAAGACATGTTCTTGCTCTAAAGGACTCACAGTTACTCTGCAAACTTTCATCAGTATGCAAGAAAGCAAACACTTAGCCTCCACTATGTTAATGTGAATGTGTTCATTCCCGCTAAAGACTGAGTCAGACAAAATATAACAGAGATTGTCTCTATTTGAACACAATTTATTATTATTAGACACAATTTACTGTTATGCCAATTTATCACTAGTCTATTTCAGGAAACAATAATCAACTGAGATAGATTTATAACCAACCAACATTTATAACCAACTTTCTTATCCACAATTTCAATTAAAAAGAAACATTGCATTAACTGACATGTATGGGAGGCTGAGAGAGGTAAGGATCAGCAACAAGATTCAAATTTCTTTCTGAATTATGTAGCAATTTAGACTTTGATATAAAATAAGACTATGATGTCATATAAAAATGAAGAATTCTTTATTCTTCGAATAACTGGTCAAAGAAGGTAGTTTTACCACATTAGCCAACAATCAACTAATCTCTTATTAAAATTTGTGTTTCCAAGGATTTTTATTTGCAGAAATTTTAAAGAGAAAGCCAGCATTAGCACAAAAAGGATTAACTGCAAAGTGTTATGAACACCAAAAAAGCCCCCAACAGGGTTGATTATTCTGAAGAGCTGATCACTCCATCATTCCAACTTCAAGTTACAAGATAAAAAAATTCAAATTAAAAAATGTCTATGAATTCTCTCAAATGTTCTTAAAATAACATTATCTGGGTGCAACATTTAACAACTATTATAACTAAAAGATGAAATAATAACACCAATGCCACTTTTGCCGTGAACTCAAACGTACACCCTAAACCCTGCCTGGCAAATTCCCCACTTGTGGTGCTTACAGTACCTTGTGTATAGGCAGCGTCGTCAGATCCCATGCTCAGTTTCCGCGCATCACTTATTCTATCCACATGTGCTAAAGCAGGGTCCGTGAGGTGCTGAACGCTCTCTGTTTCTACGTAATGATCAGGATGGTTTAGAAGATTTGTAAGTTCAAAGGTAGGGGACACCACCCCTGGAGAGACTGCTGGGGGTTTGTTGGGAGAAACTGTAATCTTGAAAGTGTACTTTGTATTGGGCTGTGTGACCACCACGCGAGGGGAAGTCGCGGAGTTGGCGCCCACTGCCCGGCTTTTGGGGGGGTGGTGGTGAATAAAGGCAGGGCCCATGCTCACTTGCCCAGACATGTTCCTGGAGGTGGCAGATGCTCCAGTGTTAGTGGATATGAAGAGTGTGGGCTGATTCCGCACGACCTGGTCATCTCCTGTGGTGGCATTAGCTGAAATATAGACCTTAGGTTGACTACGGGACATTACCTCATCGGTACTTGGGGGGCTGGCAGCTATGTAAACAGTTGGCTGATTTCTATTTAAGGTCTGGCTGTTGACCGAAGAGGAACTGCTGGAGGTTCGAGGTCCGGAGGAACGCAATTTTGAAGAACTGTTTCTTTGTGGGGGTTCAAGTTTAATTTCAATCTGGTTTTTCCGAGGTCCTGTTGAAATATTCTGAATGTTATATTGGCCATGGGCAGAAGACTGTGAACTACCAGGTGGATGGACTGTTGGTGGCTGTGGAGTAGTAGGTGAGCTGATGGGCATATAGACATGGGAGGTCTGGTGGCCTTGCTGACTGGGCTGCTGGGTTGAGGTATGTGGCAGAGGGTTAGATGTAGGATAGGTAGTCCAGGGAACAGGTTGTGAAGGTTGATAGACTTGTTGAGGGTTCATGGGATTGAACTGAGATACCCAGCCAGAATGTTGTTGTGTCTGTCGAGCTGTACCACCAGGAGTCGTAATGTAAGGCCTAATATAGATAGAATTTCCCTGTGGACTGTTCAGTACAGGTGGAGGTACACCATGGATGTGCAAAGATGTAGGAGTATTACGACCGGTCTGGATATTTGGGGCTAAAGTTACCATAATGGGATTAAATCTGGGAGTCTGTTGAGAAAGGTTAGATGTTCCTTTGCTGCCTAAGTGAAATCCAAGATGTGGTGCTGAATTTGAAGCACCAGAAGGACTGGACATTCCAAAAACATTAAAGCCTTGAGGAACTTGCGCTGGTGCTGTCTGTGGCTCCTGGTGGAATAGTTCATTATTGGACTGGCTACCTTGAAGTTGTCCATCACTGATGCTGTGCATTAGAGTCCGACTTCCATTCATTCTATTCCCTTCTCTTCCATGGTGGTAAATATTCTGTGACTGCAAGTCCAAGTTGAGAGAAGTCATGTGATTGCGTAGACCAGAAATTCCAGAATCATCTGAAAAATTCAAGTCTCCTTCACCATAAAGATACCTTGTACTCTCCTGAGAGAGAACTGCACAGCAGGCATCCAGGTTATTGTTATTCTATAAAATAAACAGACAAAAAAAACCAGCCTGAAGTTAAGAAGCAGATGCTAACGCTTATACTGCTATCTGTGCTAAGATATTACATGATTAAGTATTTCTTTAATACAATTAAAACAGATATATCTGAATTTTTTTTATTTGAGAACTATTTTTTATGCAAATGGTTGAATTAAAAATCCTCACTACTAATGTAATGGAAAAGATCTCTGACTAACAATAGCTGAAAGTGAACTAAATCACTGTTTGGTTTTATGACCTATTTTACAGTAAAATGAATTCACGCAAAACAAACTTATAACCTAATTTAAAAATTTAAATGTCACACAGAACATAATCATTCAACTTGTAAGTATATAATGCAGTACAATTAAACATTTTTTAAACATTTAAAAAGGTTAAAAATTTAATTTAAAATTTCTAAAACTATATGCAATATTCTGTCAATGCTTGCAACGCTCAAGCTCTATATACTCTATTAAACTAATTATCTTTTATAAATTACATTTGTAGTACTTATGAAGTTCTAGAATCCATACCAGTCTTCTGAATTCCTCACATACTTCCTTTTAACTTGTGTAACGCATATACCTATGTATGAAATATAGGCTCAAAGAAGCCTCCAGGGTAATTTAGTTCATATCTGAGTTTAGATAGTACCATACAAATTTACCACAGAGAAATGAAAAACCAGACTGTTCTGAAAGAATCCTGAAAAGAGATGGATTAACCACTAGTCATAATTCATCCATAAAAATATTTCCTGAGCACTACAAAGTGTACAGCACTGTGTCTGAGGCTATGGCAGACTTAAGATCTTGCAATTCAATTAGTGAGACAATCCATGCATTTTTGAGTATGTGCCAAATAAGAAGTGGTGAAGAAGTTCAACAGAGAGAGTTAATCTTACAGACTATTGGAGAAAGGACTGGAAGGTATGGCCTGTGGGTTTCATAGGATATGTAGGATATAGATAGGAGGAAAAATTATTGGTGAAGGAAATGGCACGAGTAGAGATACAATCATGACATTAAGCAAACCACGTTCCAAAAAGGTGACTGGAATAGATTTGGCCTGAGTTAAAGATTCACATTAAAAAATGTGTGGAACGAACTGTTGGAAGGAGAGACTGGGATTAAATAATGGAGGATTTTGAAAAACAAGTCACTCTACAGTTTGACTTGACTATCTAGGCAATGCGGAGCGCCAAAGAAAGTAAATGAACACAAGTGAAGACACAAGGAAAGTAAATGAACAGACAAGTTGATACTTCGGATGAATAGGAAAGGGGAAACACTTTTGACAGGAAGACCAGCTAGAAGACATGAAATAACGAGTACGTGGCAGTTGAAATGAATCAGAAAAGACAACAAATAAATAGCACAATTTGGCCACTAGCTAGAAGGAGAATTCAAAGATGACTGGAAGATTAGGAGACTGACGGGGTGGGACAGGTTTCAGACATTTAAAAAAAAAAAAGAAGAAATCAAGTCAAAATGTCCAGAGACAATTTGTTATGAGATAAAATCTTATTAGATGTAACTGGACTAAAAAGGTATCTTGAAGTCTTGTTAAGAATGATAGTCCACACTGAATGGGCAATGTAAAAGAATAGCAAGGCCTGACTTTTTTTTTTTTTAACCAACAATCTAAATCTCTCAAGCTATAAAAATCCTTTTATCCCACTCATAACTCTGAATTGATATATACTACTTCTCCAAATAAAACTTAGAAACTGTTCACAATCTTTAACAATGGATTATTCCTTATTGTATTAAAACTTTATTTTGGGCCAAATCTAATTGGTGTTTTTTGCTTTGGGCTAACTTTACTGCCATTCCAAGTAAATTATTCTCCCTTCTAAGCCATAGCTCTCAGAGATGCTATATTTCTTCTCATCTCCTTTCTGCCAACATTCCCAAATTAAAATGTATAATCCCTATTAAATCAAATCTCATACTTCCTCTTTAAAAGCTTGATAATTATATTCACAAAGTCTTCTTTAATCCTCTTGGGCTCTCAAGATCCCTTTAATTCTTTATAATCTTTAATCATCTTATATGTTCATATTAAACAGCAATGTTCTAGTCCCAGTTATGCCATAACTTGTGTGTCCTTAGGTTATTTATACTTTATAGACAAAATGTTCTTATCGGCAACATAAAAGAACTTCCAGAAATTTTAAAAGGCTACAATAAGATACAAGGAAATGTGCTTATTAAACTTTTTTATTACAGAAAATTAAACACATACAAAAGTAAAGAGTAAACATAACAAGCTCCCAACACTCATCACCCATCTTCAACAGTATCAATATGAGGCAACACTTTTTTCGTCTAATGTGTATGTCCCAGCTATTCCCCACCCCCTACAACCAAGCTAGATCATGTCTCAGACATCAGAGCATTTCATCTGTAAATATTTCAATATGTATCCTTGATAGGGAGTTTAAAAAAAACACATTACCATAATGCCATTATCATACCTTAAAAAAATCAATAATACTTAATTATCACCTAAAGAAATTTCCCTGATTGTCTAAAAAATCTTTTTACAGTTAGTTTAAATCAGGATGTAAACAAGGTCCACACATTTCATTTGGTCGATATGCTTCTAAGGTTTCTTAAAACAACTACCCTTCCCCTCTTCTTAAATTTTTCTAACCATTTGTTTGTTGAAGAAACCGGATTAGCTGTCCTTAGAACTGGCTCACTGTATTTTGTGGTGTCATGCATTTATACTCTGTATACCATTGTGAATGGGTAGTTATAGCTAACGGCCTGACTGGGTTCATGTTTGAATTTTTGGTAACAGTCTTTCATAGGGTCTATTTCTTACTGCATCACAGAAGAAGGCACAGAATGTTTGCCTGTCTTTTATGATTTTAAAGCTGATGGGTGGATTCAGATGTTGGTTTAATCCGTTTAATGATTTTATCAGTAACTGATGACCACTATTTAGAAACATTTCAATTAAGAGTTGTAAAATGGTGATATTGTTGATACCCTAAACTAAGATTCCTTTTTCATTTATTAGCTGCAATTCCTTAAATAACTTGCTCTCTTCAACTATTTGGTTACTCTGCACAGAAGAGGGGATAAATACATTCTTTCTCTTTGCCAGTTTTTAGAACAATGAATTGGTGCTCTTAAAAGTTTTTTTGGTGTCATCATAGACTTATGTACATCCTTAATGTATTTGATGTGTTTTAATCTACTGGAAGGCCAGTGCGAACCTCTTCAGGTTGGCTCCTGTGTCCACGAGACGTGAACCCAGTTGTCTTTCATAGCTTCCTTGCTCTCTGATATAACAAGATGTTCAAGCTCATCTGGTACATTTCCTATCCCAGACCTAGAATCAGCCATTTCTCAAAGAAGCCTGGTTACTTTTAATGGGAAAATGTATTCAGAGGACCCTCCTTAAGTGTATAAAAACATGTGGCCCCCAGAGAGCCTCTCTGTTGCTCAGATGTGGCCCCCCTCCCCCCAAGCCCACACAGCAGGTGAACTCACTGCCCTCCCTCCTATGCAGGACATGACTCCCAGGGGTGTGAATCCCACTGGCAACGCGGGAAATGACTCCTGGGGATGAACCTGGACCCAGCACTGTGGGATTGAGAAAATCTTCTTGGACCAAGGGGGAAGAGAAATGAAACAAAGTTTCAGTGGATGAGACATTTCAAATAGAGTCTAGAGGTCACTCTGGACGGTATTCTTATACACTATATAGATATCTTTTTAGTTTTTAGTGTATTGGAATGGCTAGAGAGAAATACCTGAGGCTGTCAAACTGCAACCCAGTGACCTGATTCTTGAAGACTATTGTATAACTGTAGCTTGCACAGTGTGACTGTGTGATTGTGAAAACCTCGTGGCTTGCACTCCCTTTATCCAGTCTATGGACAGATGAGTGGAAAAATGGGGACAAAAAGCAGATGAAGAATAGGGTGGGATGGAGGGGATAGAAAGTTTTGGGTGTTTTTTTTTGCTTTTATTTTTATTTTCTGGGAATAAGGAAAAGGTTCAAAAATTGATTCTGGTGAATCAATCATATACACAACTGTATGATGGTGCTGTGAATAACTGATTGTACACTGTGGATGATTGTAGGGTATGTGAATATATGTCAATATAACTGTTTTTTAAAAAAGTAAATGAACAATAGGGGGTGAGGAGGGGTATGGGATGTTTTGGATGTTCTTTTTTACTTTAATTTTTATTCTTATTTTTTTGGAGTAATGAAAATGTTCAAAGATTGATTGTGGTGATGAATGCACAACTATATGATGATACTGTGAACAAATGATTGTACATTTTGGATGACTGTACGGTATGTGAATATATCTCAATAAAACTGCATTTAAAAACAACAAAAAAAACAAAACAAACAAAAAAGGGGTGGGATACAAATTTTAAAAAGGTTTATCACTGCTTTTTTGGTACACAGTCATAAATTTGTATTCTCTTCATAGCTACAAAAAAGTCTGAATCATTATTTCCAGCTCCTCTTTCATTTTTCACCAAGCTCCTTTTAGAAACATGAAAATTACAGATAGGATCAAAGTCTAGCCGATGATCACTCTCTCAAACTCTGATCCATTCTTTCCTTCAATCAACATTTATTGATAATTCACTAGTCAAGAAGAAAAGAACATAATATCTGCTCTCAAAGATCGCACAGTCTAGTGAAGATTAATGTGTATACAAATAAATACAACACAGAATGGCAGGTGTTACAACAGAATTATGAATGAGAACTATGGGTTGCAGTCATCTTAAAAGGCTTCAATGAAGGATATGGCATTTAAATACTAAGCCTTACAAATGATTCAATGAACAAAATTTAACATGTTATTTTGAAGAGAAATATAAAGCAGCAAATTTCTAACCTATAAATTCAACCATATTAAGATAATTAAACAGAAAAATTCAATAAACAAGAAAACATTCCAAGTGCCAACTAAGCAGTATTTTCACACTATTCTAAGAATTACCAAATGTAAAAATAAACTTTGAAGGTACAAATTATATCTGCTAATAATACAGCTATCTCAGAATCCAAAGCATAAGGAAATGATGTGGGTAGTTCCAAAAAGGGATCTAAGCCATTAATAAAGTCAAAAGGAGAACAATAGTGGGGATGCTTTTGTTTTAAGCAGCAAGCTGTTTAATAAGGAAACGTATACAGAGTGGAACAGCAGCATGCATGACAGCTCTAATTCCTTATATTTTGCATTTTTTTTTTTTTTTTTAAATCTGGAAAAAGTTCAGAACTGGTATATTAAAGGGAAGATCTCAACAGAAAGGACAGAAGCCCACCCAATTGAGAAAGGGAGAGGAGCCCCCAAAAGAGAGGCTGTCAACAAATCAGTAGATGTTCCTACTACTTTTAGAGGTAGCTTAATTTACCTTTACAGTTTAAAACTGTTTCTCCAAATTTGGGAACACTTACACCCTAGTTATATTCCCAGAGAAGCCCTCCCCATTCTTTTCTTGTCATGAAGTTCTTGTTATACTTCTAAAAAGCACATTATCTGGATGCCCAGAATGATTAGCAACTCAATTTAAATGAAAACATTTAATTTTAGTCATCATTAGGTGTTAGGATGAACACTGTAGGGGGTTTGTTTTTGTAAAACTGTATCAACACAGTGATGGCAACATTACTGGGTACCCAACGGAAATTCAAAACCATCTATTTTCTATATTTTGATAAAGTTAAAAACATGCTTAATTATAATTATTACTTTTCTGAATAGGCAATTCATTTACATGGATTCAAAACATCATAACTGTCCCCATCTGCCTGTTCTCTCTCGCTCACTATGGGTAACCATCTTTATTAATTTTGTTTTTAATCCCTCCAGTATTTCTTTATGCAAACAGGGGACAACTATACGTTGCTCTGCATCTTGTTTTATTAAGTTAATACATCCAGAAGAACATACTCTAAGAGCCCATACGGATCTTCTTTAGTTTTTTGAAAACATTTTAAATAATTCTACAAAAGGCTGTATGTTTTACTCCCAGTTAAGGTACTTTAAAATTGTTGTGGATAGTTTTTTCAAAATTAAGTCTTAAAAAATTTTATTGAAGAACTGATAGTATTTTCATACTAGTTTTTCAATGACTCACTCTCAACACAGCTTTATTTTACCAAAAAATTCTATTTTATTTGAAAAGTTAGGAAAAGGAACCTGAGTTTTAGGCACAGATTATCTTTTCCCTTCTATTTCTATTCCTCAACCATATTTTCTTTAACTTTTGACTCCATCCTTATTACCTTTTCCCCCATTCTCTAGCTTTCTTCTCTTCACATTGGCAAATGTGAACTATTAATTCATTAACCAAATATTTATTACGGGCTTTCTACTATTATTACTGCTGTTAATATTGACTGTTAAATTTATTGAGCACTCATTATGAGTAGGTAACTTTACTAGTTGCTTTATATACATTATCGCATTTAATTCTCTGTGAAGTTTTCTTTTACTCCCATTGTACAGCTGAAGAAAATGAGGGTCAGGAGAAGTTAATTAAATTACAGCTAGAAAATCAAAATTTGAACTCAAGTCTGTTTATCTCCAAAACACATGCTCTCAACCACTACAGAAACAACCAGGCATGTTTGAAAACTTCCAAGCAGCTCAGGATGGATACAGCATGGGGTGTGAGGAAAGACTGGGCTAGTGCTCCGGCTATAGATGAAGGCAGGGTTCCAGATCACCTCAGTCCTAGCATGCTCTTTACTCTGAAGGGTATGGGAACAATTAGGTTGTTTTAAGCAGGTAAGTATATGACAAAATTTGCTTTTGGAAAAACACCTTGGCAGTAGAGAGGAGGATGGATCAGAGAGGCCAAAAGTGGTTTGAGCAAAGGCAAGGAGACTAATTAAAATGTAGTTGTCTGATATCAAGTGTAGATACTGAGCCTTTGGAAATTTCACAGAATTGCAAACTTCAAAAATGATTTGTCCAACTGAGCCTCAGTTACTTTTTTTTAAAATTTTATTCTGAAATAAATTCAAAGCTATAGGAACAGCTGCAAAAACAATACAAACGCCATACACAGAACTCCAGCATACCCTGACCCCCCTCCCCCGATACCCGGATCCACCAACTTTAATACGCTGTCACACTGCCATTTCTCTTTCCCTCCCTCCCTCCCTCCCTATCATCCATCATCTATTGCTCTGTCTTCTGAACATGAGAGCAAGCTGCACACATCCTTGAACAAACACTATAATTCACATATACAATTCCCATGAACAAGAACATTCTTTTATGTAATCCCATTAAGCGCAGCTAAGAAGTTCAAGAAATTCAACATTGATACAAAGCTTACATTCTATATTTCCTTTTCTTTTTTCTTATGTCCCAACTGTGTCCTTTTGAGCCTCCTGTCCTCCATCCTCAGATCCCATCCAGGATCATCCTTGGCATTCAACTGTCATCTATTTAGACTGTCATTTTTTTTTCCCCAATTGTGGAAACATATACAGCCTAAATCTTCCCATTCCACCTCCTTCCTAGCACTCAATTAGTGGGATTAATCACATTTAGAATGTTGTAATGCTATCACCTTCCCACCATCCATGATTAGAAATTTCCCTTCACCTCAAACAGCAAGCCTACAATCATTTCTTAACTCCCCATTGCCCCTTCCCCCACTTCTTGTAACCCATACTCTACTTTTCATCTCTATGGTTATATTCTCTGATAATTTCTTCGTGTTTACTGTGGGGCTTAAATTTAATCTCTTAAATCCAGAACAATCTTGTTTTTCTTTGATACCAACTTAATTTCAATAGGACACATAAACTATGTTCCTATACGCCTCCATCCCCCCACCATTATATAGTTCTTGTCAAAAATTACATATTTTACATTGAGTCCAAAACCACTGATTTGTCATTAGAGTTTGTGTATTTTAAATCATGTAGGAAGTAAATACTGGAGTTACAAATCAAAAATTATTGACTTCTATTTGTATTCCATTGTGGTCAGAGAATGTGCTTTGAATATATTCAATTTTTTTTTTTTTTTTAATTTATTGAGGCTTGTTTTATGTCCCAGCATATGGTCTATTCTGGACAAAGATCTGTGATCACTAGAGAAAAATGTGTGTCCTCGTGATTTGGGATGTAAGGTTCTATATACGTCTATTAAAATTCTCTCTATCTCTCTCCCCTTTCTTTGTTTCTCTGTCGGTAGGGGTCCCTTTAGTATCTGAAGTAGGGCAGGTCTTTTATGGGCAAAATCTCTCAGTATTTGTTTGTGAAAAATTTAAGCTCTCCCTCAAATTTTTTTTTTAAATTAAATTCAGTTTTCACACACCATACAATCATCCATGGTATACAATCAACTGTCTACAGTATGATAATATAGTTATGCGTTCATCACCACAATCTACCTCTGAACATTTTCCTTACATCAGAAAGAACCAGAACAAGAATAAAAAATAAAAGTGAAAAAAGAACACCCAAATCATTCCCCCCATCCCACCCCATTTGTCCTTTAGTTTTTATCCCCATTTTTCTACTCATCCATACACTAGATAAAGGGGGTGTGATCCACAAGGTCTTCACAATCACACTGTCACCCCTTGTAATCTACATTATTATACAATTGTCTTCAGGAGTCCAGACTGCTGGGTTGGAGTGTGGTAGTTTCAGGTATTTACTTCTAGCTATTCCAATACATTAAAACCTAAGACGTGTTATCTATACAGTGCATAAGAATGTCCACCAGAGTGACCTCTCAACTCCATTTGAAATCTCTCAGCCACTGAAACTATTTCGTCTCATTTTGCATCCCCCTTTTGGTCAAGAAGATACTCTCAGTTCCACGATGCCGGGTCCAGTTTCATCCCCGGGAGTCATATTCTGCATTGCCAGGGAGATTTACAACCTCGGGAGTCTCTCCCTCAAATCTGAAGGAGAGTTTTGCTGGATAAATTGGAAATTTTTCTCTCTCAGAATTTTAAATATGTCATGCTACTGCCTTCTCGCTTCCATGGTGGCCACTGAGTAGTCACTACTTGGTCTTATGTTGTTTCCTTTGTATGTGGTGAACTGCTTTTCTCTTGCTGCTTTCAGAACTTGCTCCTTCTCTTCAGTACTTGGCAGTCTGATGAGAATATGTCCTGGAGTGGGTTTATTTGGATTTATTCTATTTGGAGTTTGCTGGGCGTTTATGCTTTGTGTATTTACATTGTGTAGAAGATTTGGGAAATTTGCCCCAACAATTTCTTTGAATACTCTTTCTAGACCTTTACCCTTCTCTTCCCCTTCTGGGACACCAATGAGTCTTAAATTTGGACGTTTTATTTTATCTATCATATCCCTGAGATCCATTTTGATTTTTTTCGATTTTTTTCTCCATTCTTTTTCATTTTCTGTTCTGTGATCCTCTAGGACACTGAGTCGTTGTTCAACTTCCTCTAATCTTGTATTATGAGCATCCAAAGTCTTTTTAATTTGGCCAACAGTTTCTTTTACTTCCATAAGATCTTCTGTTTTTTTTATTTACTCTTGCAATTTCTTCTCTATGCTCTTCTAGGGTCTCTTTATGTCCTTTATATCCTGTGCCATATTCTTCTTCATGTCCTTTATATCCCGTGCCATGCACTCGTTCTTTGATTGTAGTTCTTTGATTAATTGCGCCAAGTATTGTGTCTCTTCTGATAAAATATTTTGATTTGGGTGTTTGGGATTGGGTTCTCCATATCGTCTGGTTTTATCATATGCTTTAAAATTTTCTGTTGTTTTTGGTCTCTTGGCATTTGCTTTGCTTGATAGGGTTCTTTCAAGTTATAAAAAATACTAATCTAATTTTTCAGATCTACAACTTGGTGGCGTACACTTTTTCTAACTAACCAGCAGATGGCATCTGCGAGTCACCTACTCCCCTCAAGTCAGTTCTCCTCCATTTTGTCTTTGTGGTGTGTGGGGAAATGATTCTTGTGGGGTTCAACTGGTGAACTCAGTTTGGGTGTGTTGTCGGTGCTGTTCACCCTGAATGTGGGGTGTGTGTCTGGGTGGTTAGGGAGGCAGGGCAGCTTTAATAATCAAACCTCCCAGGTGTTCCTGGAGATTCAAGGCTGTTGCAAGAGTCTAAGCCTTCATTTCAGTTTTGCCCCAGATTGTCTCTGCTGTTGACCCACGAGTCCCCAGCATTGACGTAGGGTCCCTGGGATTTCCAAGAGGGCCCTCCTTCTCAGCTGTGATCTTCCAGGACCTTTGCTGAGGGAAGGGTGTGCTACGTCACAAGTGTGCGCCGTCCCTCAAGGGAAGCCCCGGGCTGCTGGGCTGTGCAGGGGTGCTCCCAGACTGATGCAAAGATAGCTGAATGGGGTGTCTCAACCCCTCCACCCCTTTTCGCACAGCTCTGCCTTTTCAGCTCCGGGACAACTAGCTGCATGTGCACCCAAGGCCACTGTCCACAGCCGATATTGTGGCGTGTGCACGGTGCTGTGGGTCTGGCCCTGGGCAGGAGTGTCGCCAGCATGCTGGGGAGCCGGCTGCAAACAGCGCGGTTTCTTTCTCATTTTGGCTCACCCCCCTGCCCCCCTGGCCCTGAGGCAATCAGCAGCGGACTATCCTCCACGCCAGGCACCAAGGGGTTGGCACAGCCCGCTCCTGCTGTGCTTCACTGCGCGGTTCTCACCGTTGTAATTGCAGCCACTCCTGGGTTTCTTTTTTTTTTTTTTAAATAACTAGTCTGTCTCCAAACGCCAATCCTGGGTTTCCCCACACCGCGGCGCGGCCGCGGGACTTTCAACCAGCTTACTCACTCATTTCAGAATGCAGACTCCCAGTTTCACCAAGTGCACAGTCCCTGTGGTTTTAGCAGACCTTGTCCAGCTGGTGCATCACTGGAATTGCTGTTCTGGGTCACTTTCTGGTTTTTATCTAGTATTTTTTCAAGGAGGTGTTTTTTTGCCCTGTCTCACCTAGCCGCCATCTTAGGTTCTCCACCTCAATTACTTTTTTTTTTTTTTTTTTAATCATCATTTTATTGAGATATATTCACATACCACGCAGTCATACAAAACAAATTGTACTTTCGATTGTTTACAGTACCATTACATAGTTGTACATTCATCACCTAAATCAATCCCTGACACCTTCATTAGCACACACACAAAAATAACAAGAATAATAATTAGAGTGAAAAAGAGCAATTGAAGTAAAAAAGAACACTGGGAACCTTTGTCTTTTTGTTTCCTTCCCCTACTTTTCTACACATCCATCCATCAACTAGACAAAGTGGAGTTTGGTCCTTATGGCATTCCCAATCCCACTGTCACCCCTCATAAGCTACATTTTTATACAACTGTCTTCGAGATTCATGGGTTCTGGGTTGTAGTTTAATAGTTTCAGGTATCCACCACCAGCTACCCCAATTCTTTAGAACCTAAAAAAAGGTTGTCTAAAGTGTGCGTAAGAGTGCCCACCAGAGTGATCTCTCGGCTCGTTTTGGAATCTCTCTGCCACTGAAGCTTATTTCATTTCCTTTCACATCCCCCTTTTGGTCAAGAAGATGTTCTCCATCCCACGATGCCGGGTCTACATTCCTCCCCGGGAGTCATATTCCACGTTGCCAGGGAGATTCACTTCCCTGGGTGTCTGATCCCACGTAGGGGGGAGGGCAGTGATTTCACCTTTCAAGTTGGCTTAGCCAGAGAGAGAGGGCCACATCTGAGCAACAAAGAGGCATTCAGGAGGAGACTCTTAGGCACAAATACAGGGAGGCCTAGCCTCTCCTTTGCAGCAACCGTCTTCCCAAGGGTAAAACTTATGGTAGAGGGCTCAACCCATCAAACCACCAGTCCCCTATGTCTGTGGTCATGTTAGCAACCACGGAGGTGGGGTAGGCGAATACCCCTGCATTCTCCACAGGCTCCTCAAGGGGGCACTACATCTTTTTTTTTTTTTTCCTTGTTTGTCTTTTTTTTCTTTTTTTTTTTTTTAACTTTCCCTTATTTTTTAAATCAACTGTATGAAAAAAAAAGTTAAAAAGAAAACAAACATACAATAAAAGAACATTTCAAAGAGACCATAACAAGGGAGTAAGAAAAAGACAACTAACCTAAGATAACTGCTTAACTTCCAACATGTTCCTACTTTACCCCAAGAAAGTTACATAATATAGCAACATTTCAGTGAACTTGTTCCTACTACATCCATCAGAAATTAACAGACCATAGTCATTTCTGGGCATCCCCAGAACGTTAAATAGCTTATCTGTTCTTCTCGGATTATTGTTCCCCCTTCCTTAATTGCTCTCTACTGCTAGTTCCCCTACATTCTACATTATAAACCATTTGTTTTACATTTTTCAAAGTTCACATTAGTGGTAGCATATAATATTTCTCTTTTTGTGCCTGGCTTATTTCGCTCAGCATTATGTCTTCAAGGTTCATCCATGTTGTCATATGTTTCACCAGATCGTTCCTTCTTATTGCCGCGTAGTATTCCATCGTGTGTATATACCACATTTTATTTATCCACTCATCTGTTGAAGGACATTTGGGTTGTTTCCATCTCTTGGCAATTGTGAATAATGCTGCTATAAACATTGGCGTGCAGATATCTGTTCGTGTCACTGCTTTCCGATCTTCCGGGTATATACCGAGAAGTGCAATCGCTGGATCGAATGGTAGCTCTATATCTAGTTTTCTAAGGAACTGCCAGACTGACTTCCAGAGTGGCTGAACCATTATACAGTCCCACCAACAATGAATAAGAGTTCCAATTTCTCCACATCCCCTCCAGCATTTGTAGTTTCCTGTTTGTTTAATGGCAGCCATTCTAACCGGTGTTAGATGGTATCTCATTGTGGTTTTAATTTGCATCTCTCTAATAGCTAGTGAAGCTGAACATTTTTTCATGTGTTTCTTGGCCATTTGTATTTCCTCTTCAGAGAACTGTCTTTTCATATCTTTTGCCCATTTTATAATTGGGCTGTCTGTACTACTGTCATTGAGTTGTAGGATTTCTTTGTATATGCAAGATATCAGTCTTTCGTCAGATACATGGTTTCCAAAAATTTTTTCCCATTGAGTTGGGTGCCTCTTTATCTTTTTGAGAAATTCCTTTGAGGTGCAGAAACTTCTAAGCTTGAGGAGTTCCCATTTATCTATTTTCTCTTTTGTTGCTTGTGCTTTGGGTGTAAAGTCTAGGAAGTGGCCTCCTAATACAAGGTCTTGAAGATGTTTTCCTACATTATCTTCTAGGAGTTTTTTGGTACTTTCTTTTACATTGAGATCTTTGGTCCATTTTGAGTTAATTTTTGTGTAGGGGGTGAGGTAGGGGTCCTCTTTCATTCTTTTGGATATGGATATCCAACTCTCCCAGCCCCATTTGTTGAAAAGACCGTTATGGCTCAGTTCGGTGACTTTGGGGGCCTTATCAAAGATCACTCGGCCATAGATCTGAGGGTCTATCTCTGAATTCTCAATTCGATTCCATTGATCTATATGTCTATCTTTGTGCCAGTACCATGCTGTTTTGGCAACTGTGGCTTTATAATAAGCTTCAAAGTCAGGGAGTGTAAGTCCTCCCACTTCGTTTTTCTTTTTTAGTGTCTTTAGCAATTCGAGGCATCTTCCCTTTCCAAATAAATTTGATAACTAGCTTTTCCAAGTCTGCAAAGTAGGTTGTTGGAATTTTGATTGGGATTGCATTGAATCTGTAGATGAGTTTGGGTAGAATTGACATCTTAATGACATTTAGCCTTCCTATCCATGAACATGGAATATTTTTCCATCTTTTAAGGTCCCCTTCTATTTCTTTTAGTAGAGTTATGTAGTTTTCTTTGTATAGGTCTTTTACATCTTTGGTTAAGTTTATTCCTAGGTACTTGATTTTTTTAGTTGCTATTGAAAATGGTATCTTTTTCTTGAGTGTCTCTTCAGTTTGTTCATTTCTAGCATATAGAAACATTACTGACTTATGTGCATTAATCTTGTATCCTGCTACTTTGCTAAATTTGTTTATTAGCTCTAGTAGGTGTATCGTTGATTTCTCAGGGTTTTCTAGATATAAGATCATATCATCTGCAAACAATGACAGTTTTACTTCCTCTTTTCCAATTTGGATGCCTTTTCTTTCTTTGTCTTGCCGGATTGCCCTGGCTAGCACTTCCAGCACAATGCTGAATAACAGTGGTGACAGCGGGCATCCTTGTCTTGTTCCTGATCTTAGAGGGAAGGCTTTCAGTCTCTCACCATTGAGTACTATGCTGGCTGTGGGTTTTTCATATATGCTCTTTATCATGTTGAGGAAGTTTCCTTCAATTCCTACCTTTTGAAGTGTTTTTATCAAAAAGGGATGTTGGATTTTGTCAAATGCTTTTTCAGCATCTATTGAGATGATCAATTGATTTTTCCCTTTTGACTTGTTAATGTGTTGTAATACATTGATTGTTTTTCTTATGTTGAACCATCCTTGCATGCCTGGAATGAACCCCACTTGGTCATGGTGTATGATTTTTTTAATGTGTCTTTGGATTCGATTTGCAAGTATTTTGTTGAGGATTTTTGCATCTATATTCATTAGGGAGATTGGCCGGTAGTTTTCCTTTTTTGTAGCATCTTTGCCTGGTTTTGGTATTAGATTGATGTTAGCTTCATAAAATGAGTTAGGTAGTGTTCCATTTTTTTCAATGTTTTGAAAGAGTTTGAGTAAGATTGGTGTCAGTTCTTTCTGGAAAGTTTGGTAGAATTCCCTGTGAAGCCATCTGGCCCTGGGCATTTATTTGTGGGAAGATTTTTGATGACTGATTGGATCTCTTTGCTTCTGATGGGTTGGTTGAGGTCTTCTATTTCTTCTCTGGTCAGTCTAGGTTGTTCATATGTTTCCAGGAAATTGTCCATTTCTTCTACATTATCCAGTTTGTTGCCATACAGTTGTTCATAATATCCTCTTATAATTTTTTTAATTTCTTCGGGATCTGCAGTTATGTCACCTTTTTCATTCATTATTTTGTTTATATGGGTCTTCTCTCTTTTTGATTTTGTCAGTCTAGCTAGGGGCTTGTCAATCTTGTTGATCTTCTCAAAGAACCAACTTTTGGTGATATTTATCCTCTCTATTGTTTTTTTGTTCTCTATGTCATTTATTTCTGCTTTAATCCTTGTGATTTCTTTTCTTCTACTTGGTTTAGGATTGGTTTGCTGTTCATTTTCTAGCTTCTTCAGTTGATCCATTAGTTCTTTGATTTTGGCTCTTTCTTCCTTTTTAATATATGCGTTTAGTGCTATAAATTTCCCCCTTAGCACTGCTTTTGCTGCATCCCATAGGTTTTGGTATGTTGTGTTCTCATTTTCATTCGTCTCTATATATTTAGCAATTTCTCTTGCTATTTCTTCTTTAACCCACTGATTGTTTAGGAGTGTGTTGTTTAACCTCCAGGTATTTGTGAATTTTATAAGTCTCTGATAGTTATTGACTTCTAATTGTATTCCACTGTGGTCAGAGAATGTGCTTTGAATAATTTCAATCTTTTTAAATTTATTGAGGCTTGTTTTATGTCCCAGCATATGATCTATTCTGGAGAAAGTTCCGTGAGCACTAGAAAAGTATGTGTATCCTGGTGATTTGGGATGTAATGTCCTGTAGATGTCTGTTAAATCTAATTCATTTATCAGATTGTTTAGGTTTTCAATTTCCTTATTGGTCTTCTGTCTGGTTGATCTATCTATAGGAGAGAGTGATGTGTTGAAGTCTCCCACAATTATTGTGGAAACATCAATTGCTTCCTTTAGTTTTGCCAGTGTTTCTCTCATGTATTTTGTGGCACCTTGGTTGGGTGCATAGACATTTACGATTGTTATTTCTTCTTGCTGAATTGCCCCTTTTATTAGTATGTAGTGGCCTTCTTTGTCTCTCAAAACATCCCTGCATTTGAAGTCTATTTTATCTGAGATTAATATTGCTACACCTGCTTTCTTTTGGCTGTAGCTTGCATGAAATATTTTTTTCCATCCTTTCACTTTCAGTTTCTTTGTGTCCCTGTGTCTAAGATGAGTCTCTTGTATGCAACATATTGATGGTTCATTTTTTTTGATCCGTTCTGCGAATCTATATCTTTTAATTGGGGAGTTTAATCCATTTACATTCAACGTTAAAACCGTGAAGGCATTTCTTGAATCGGCCATCTTATCCTTTGGTTTATGTTTGCCATATTTTTCCCTCTCTCTATTAATATCCTTTATTGTACCCATACCGAATCTCTTTAGTACTGAACCTTTCTCCAAGTCTCTCTGTCCTGTCTTTGTTTCTCTGTTTGTAGGGCTCCCTTTAGTATCTCCAGTAGGGCAGGTCTCTTGTTAGCAAATTCTCTCAGCATTTGTTTGTCTGTGAAAAATTTAAGCTCTCCCTCAAATTTGAAGGAGAGCTTTGCTGGATAAAGTATTCTTGGCTGGAAATTCCTCTCACTCAGAATTTTAAATATATCGTGCCACTGCCTTCTTGCCTCCATGGTGGCTGCTGAGTAGTCACTACTTAGTCTTATGCTGTTTCCTTTGTATGTGGTGAATTGCTTTTCTCTTGCTGCTTTCAGAACTTGCTCCTTCTCTTCTATGTTTGACAGTGTGATCAGTATATGTCTCGGAGTGGGTTTTTTTGGATTTATTCTATTTGGAGTTCGCTGAGCATTTATGATTTGTGTATTTATGTTGTTTAGAAGATTTGGGAAGTTTTCCCCAACAATTTCTTTGAATACTCTTCCTAGACCTTTACCCTTTTCTTCCCCTTCTGGGACACCAATGAGTCTTATATTCGGACGTTTCATATTATCTATCATATCCCTGAGGTCCATTTCGAGCTTTTCTATTTTTTTCCCCATTCTTTCTTTTATGCTTTCATTTTCCATTCTGTCATCTTCCAGGTCACTGATTCGTTGTTCAACTTCCTCTAGTCTTGTACTATGAGTGTCCAGAATCTTTTTAATTTGGTCAACAGTTTCTTTAATTTCCATAAGATCATCCATTTTTTTATTTAGTCTTGCAATGTCTTCTTTATGCTCTTCTAGAGTCTTCTTGATTTCCTTCATATCCCGTACTATGGTCTCATTGTTCATCTTTAGTTCTTTGAGTAGCTGCTCTAGGTGCTGTGTCTCTTCTGGTCTTTTGATTTGGGTGCTTGGGCTTGGGTTATCCACATCGTCTGGTTTTTTCATATGCTTTATAATTTTCTGTTGTTTTTGGCCTCGTGGCATTTGCTGAACTTGATAGGGTTCTTTTAGGGTTTGTAGACCTATTGAAGTCCTTATCTCTAATTTATCAGATCTACAGCTTTGTGGAGTACACTTTCTCTAACTAACCAGCAGGTGGCGTCCACGAGCCACCTGTTCTCCACAAGCCAGTTCTCCCCTGCTTAGCCTTTTTGGTGAGTGGGGGAGTGAGTCTTGTGGGGCCCAATTGGTGTACCAAGCTTGCGTGTGTAGTTGGTGTTGCCTGCCCTGTATGTGGGGCGTGTTTCTGGGCAGTCGGGGAGGGGGGGTGGCCCTAACAATCAAATCTCCCTGATGATCCTAGAGTTTTAAAGCTGGTGCAATAGTGTAATCCTTCAGTTCAGTCCTGCCACAGTTTGTCTCTGCCACTGACCCACAAGTCTTTGGTATGGGCGTATGGCTCCTGAGACTTGCAAGTGGGCCCCTCTTCCAGGCCGTGCACCCCGGGTCCTCTGTTGAGGGATGACTGTGCTATGTCACAGGTGAGTGCCGTCTCCCCAGGGCAGTTCTGGGCTGCTGGGCTGTGTAGGGAGGCTCCCAGTCTGCTCAAATGATGGCTGAATGGGGCTTTGTTAATTCACACTGCTCCACCTTCCCAGCTCTGGGACATTCAGCTGAGGTTGCAGGGAAGGCTAATGTCCACGCCCAGTTTTGTGGTGTGTGCCTGTTATTTGAAGCACTTCCGTCACACTGGGTTGTCTGGGGCAGCTCTGGGCTATGGGGCTGGCGATGGGCAGGAGTGTTTCCTGTCCACCAGGATGGTGGCTGTGAGCGGACACCCCCCTTTTCTTGGGAAGTTGTGTTGTTTAGTGAATTTTCTCAGCCACTGGATTATTGCCTTTTGTCTCAGAGCTCTCTTAGTTCTGCTCTTGACTTGACGTGCCCAAATTGCAATTCTTTGAAGCTTTCTGTATTGGGCTTCTTAGAGTAATTGTTTTAGAAAAAGAAAAAAGGATTTAAAAAAAACAAAAACAAAAACAAAAACAAAAACAAAAAAACGGCCCTCCTCAGAGATCTAATGGGTTATTGAAATGCTAATAGACAAAGCAACCAGGGCCATTAAGGAAAGGTCCACAGGGCAGAGAGATCAGCTTTGCTTCGGGATTTGCATATGCGCCTCAAGGCCTGAGCTCCGCCCTTCCCCTTTCTGTGTTCACCAGAACTCCAAAAATCCTCTGCTTTTATTTTGGAGTTTTTCATGTTGTTTTTTTTTGTATGCCTGTCTCCTCTCTGCTGGGCTGGCTGCTCTCAGAGTCTCTGGTGTCTGGTCTCAGTCTATCTATGGTTGGAGTTTGAATCAGTAGAATGAGTTTCCGATAAGAGCAGCCACTGCAGTTCTCCCTTCTCCTTCCCGGAGCTGACAGCCCCTCCTCCCCCGGGACTGAGCCTGGCAGGGAGGGGCGCGGGTCCCATGGCCGCAAAAACTTACAGATTTCGTTGATCTCAGCAGTTCCACGTTTTCATGAGTGTTGTATGAAGTATGCCCAAAGACAGATTGCTCTGTGGTGTCCAGTCCACGCAGTTCCTGGCTTTTTACCTACTTTCCTGGAGGAGTAACTAAAACTTACAGCTCACCAGTCTGCCATCTTGCCCCGCCTCCTCCCTCAATTACTTTTTATATTTCTATTTCAACAAGCTGAAAAGTTTTTGATTTCCAATTTAATCAAATGGGAGGACACAACTATCATTAAGTATTTAGAACTAAGAACCATGTAAGAAATTATCAGAGGCTTAATTATATTCATTGGAAAACTTATAAATTAAATTAAAAATTAAAAAAAAAGAGATCTTTTTCTAAAGAACTGATAGGTGAGGCACTGTCTACTCAAACTACTTAATTTTCTAGATTAGGAACCCAGTTTCCTGTCTCCTTATTTAATGCTTTTCTCACTTCCACATGAAGATCTAGAAATTTAAAAAGCTCTCCTGGCAAAACAGGAGAGGGAGTAGAGAAGTAAGTACATAGCTAGGTAAGTAGGGATCTCTATTCTCAATGCTTTAATTCAGATTGCATCTAATTTTCACACCTACTCTACAAATAGGTCTTATCCACATTACAGGGGTTCAGAGCACCTAACTAACTCACAAAAGGCCATATGACTGCGGGAAATCTAGGGTGATCTTTCTTCATTATAGTACACTAACACCAACAGAAGATAATCTAAAAGTTTTCTTCTAGTACACTAACACCAACAGAAGATAATCTAAAAGTTTTCTTCTAGTGTTTAAAACAAATACCGTATTTGTACTAATACATCCAGAGATCACTGAACACTGACCTGTAACATGCACCTGGATACAACAACTTCGGGTACTTCAGGGAATTTTTGTCGCAGGTCATGTAAAACCTGAAAATCAATTTGGTGGCTTCCTTGGGCCATTCGTATGTTGCCTGATCAGGACTATCTGTACGGTAGGCAAGTTTAGGCCTTAGTGGAAATAGTACTTATCTCTTCTGTCCGAGCATTGTCTGTGAAAGAGAAAGAAAATTTAATGAGAAATCATCATAGAATAAATAGTTGTGTATTTGAAAATTCGATACAAAAGGGTATGTGATTTAGCACCTAACATTTACTATATACTATAAAATATATATGTATTTAATATTAATATTTAATGTATACTATAAAAATATCATTTAGGCCTATAAAGCTTTCCACATGGTTATACTGTCTTTTCAGTTTATAATTCCTTATGACAAACTTTTATATTGTCTAATTCCTAGATATCTGTATGCTCTATTATGGCTACACTAAAAGACATTCAAGTGAGACACTACTGGCAAGGTTGAGTTCCTTCATTTTTTAAAAAAGGGAATAGGAATTACTTTATTGATTTTTTTCTTAATGATTAGAGGGCAGTCTGAGGTGAGTAATCTTATTTGCTCTACAAAATTCTTAATTCTTTGAATCCCCAAAAAGTTTGATTCTACAAATGACTGCACATGCTGTGTTTAAAATCTAATGATCTACAGCCTAATACATGTGATATACTTTCTTAACTTTCAGATACACGTAATCTTTAAATATGTAGTCAATTCATTCTCAAGGGCTTAAGCAGCACTTTATTCCCCCTGCGTGTATTAAAAAATAACAAATAACTTAATATTTGAGCCCCAACCTCAGAAATTCTGGTCTGAGGATGGATCTGGACATTTGGGGTTTTAAAAGTTCCCCCGGTGATTCTAATGTGTTACCAAAGTTTAGAACTATGCCTTTATTTTTATTGCTAAAGGTCCTAAAGTAAACCAAATTTAATCTGAAAGACCTTTTGGGGTATAAATACATTAAAACTAAATAACATAGTGACGATGTTTAAAATCCATGCCATTTGATTAATTAAAATACACTTCATTTTATGATAAATTTAATAGAAAGACAATTTCTTTAAATGAATTTCTTATCTGTAATATTTCTTGCAAGACCTCAATAATATAAGCTTAAAAACAAGTCTGTAAATTCCACACATGTAGGGATTTAGGTCTCTTTTGTTCATTACTGTGTACCCAGCACTCTGTACAGTTTTCAGCATAACAGGAGACATTCAAATAGTCTTGAGTAGACTTAGTTATGATAGAACTCCTGAGTCTTCAATAGAATAAAAGCTCATTTTGGTTATCAAGTAAGCCTTTCAGGTTTTTTTTTTTAAATCAACTGATTAATTTTTACTTAATTCTTTTGTCTATGTGACTTCACTTTAGTTACTACATCTGCAGGGTTAATTACACTGTCAAACCAAGTCACTGGCATTATGGAGCTCACTAAACTCTCTATCGCCATGTAAAAAACCAGATATAATTTCAGCTTTTGAATTAGTTTTTAGACCTGAGTTACAGGAGAAGAGAAGCACCGGGAATAAGCAAGCAAAATTAAAAAAATCACTTAAAGGGTGATAAACATACTAAAGTATATCATGTTAAAAACTCTTCCTTGCCTCCACATCCCCCTTCAGCTATCAGCCCATTACTCTGGTACTACACTAGACCTCTTGGCAGCTTATGACACAGCCAATCATGCCCTCATTCTTTAAACAATTTCTGCACTGGCCTTCTGAGATCTATACTTTTCTATTTTTCTACGTACCTACTGGATTCTCCCTCTTGGTTTTCTTTGCTAGATCCTCCTCCTTTTCTGGACATCTAAACATTGGAGAGCTATGGGGTTTAGAGCTAGGGTTTTTCCCCAACTATATCTACATTTCTCTTCAAGGTGATGTCCTTCAAACAGACTGCTTTCAACTGGATCTATATACTGAGGCTTGGAACATTTGTATCTCCAACCCCAATCGCTCCCTTGCGCTCCAGAATAATATATCTAACGGCTATTTGACATCTCCTTTGGATATCTAAAACTCATTTCAAACTTACTATGTCCTAAATTGAACTCTTAATCCTCCCTCCCCATCCACACCAACTCTTTCCCAGTCTTTTCCAGCTGGATCATAGAGAAATCGCTAAAACTCTTGAAAAAAACACTTTTCTTTTCTAACAAAGACTATCAAGTACAAAAAGGAGGAAACTTTTCAAATGTACAATAGCATCTTAGGGGTTCTGCTTCCAGAAATGGCTGAGTAACTTCTACTGGACCAATTCTCTCACAAATAACAACTATAAACTCTAGACAAAATATTTTAAAACTGGGGTGGCGAATGGTCAAGGATGTAAGGGCACATATTCTGGGACCTCTCAGCAAAGAAATAGAAGCTATAAAAAAAGAACTACCTGGAAATTCAAGAACTGAAAAATATAATATCTGAAAATAAAAATTCACTGGATGGACTTAACAGCAAGCAGACTGGAAATGAGAGAAGAGATGAGCCAGTGAATTTGAAGACAGAGCAACAGAAATTAACCAACCTGAAGGATGGAGAAAAAAATGACATAAAAAATAACAACAAAAACCAAAACAGAATCTCAGAGATCTTGGGACAATATCAAAAGTGCTAATATACATATCATTGGAGACTCAAAAGGCAAGGGGTAAGAGGATGGAGTAGAAAAAAATATCTGAGGAAAAAGTCACCCAATTTAGTTAAAGACAAATTTACTGATACAAGGACCAAAGAAAGAAAAAATCTTTAAAGCAACCAGAAAAATGACATCACACATAGAGGAACAATTTGAATAACTGCTGAATTCTCCTAAGAAACCATGGAGGCCAGAAGATAGTGAAATGACATAATTTAAGTGCTGAAAGGAAAAGAAAAAACTAACCTGTCAACCCACATTCTATATTCAGCAAAAATATCCTTTAAAGATGACGGCAAGATAACTGTATTTTAAAATGTAAACTCTGTGGATGAATAATTTGTACATATACCCCAATCCCCTTACTGAAACAAATTGGTGTTTACTTAATTTCAAAAGAAAAACCAAGAAATACTTTATAAACTTTAATTTGGCAAGTTATTTTTAATATCAAATAGACATTTTCTATGGTAAGATGCAAAATGATTGATCTTCTGAGAAAAGCATAAAGAAATTATACTTGATAGAAATGTTTCTTTTAGCCAAGCTTTGGCAACTAAACTTCAGCCAGCTCAAATTGATCTAGGGGGACTTAACGCTTCTAAATAATAGCAGAGTATATACAAAACTACGTAACAGTGAATATATTGGGAAGGTTTACAAAATATGCCATATTCTTTTCTTTCTTAAGAAGAGGTTGTAAGCAACTTATTTCTCACCTCTCAATAATTATGACAGTGCAGAGAGTACTAAGTATCAGTTAATGGCTCATTCAGACTATAAAAGAAGCTTAATCAGAAGCCTTCATATTCAGCATGCTTTATCATGGAGAACGTTTTAACAACTATATCACCCACAGGAAGAGACCACAGTCTCTTTTGATTAAAAATCAAAAACAAAAGAAAAGCAACCAGACTTACAGGTCTGATCAAAATTTGGGTATTTATGAGGCAAAAATTGGGACTGTCATTTATCTATCCACCACCCATACACTTATGGCATGTCTAGTATGCAGTAGACACTGTATGCTGAAGATGCAACAACTAGAGCCAATGTCCCTACCCTGCAGACCACAGAAATCTCTGGACTAAAGGCACATCAATACAAGTTTATAATTTAGGAAACTATTTACTTGTCTACTATATTATCTTCTGTCCTGGCTCCTGACACTGGACTGCCTGCCATCTCTCTTACTGCTATCACAATCATTGTTTTCACCTCTTTTGCATCATTTGAAGGCAGAGATAGGAAGGAACATGGTACGTTAGGAAAACTGTAGACAATAGAGAATAATAGGGCCCAAATCATGAAGTGCCTTGCAGTGCATTAAAGATTAGGGGTTTTCTCTTATGAGTAACAGGAAGGTCACTGAAAGATTTAAAGCTCAGAAGTGACATGATCAAGAAATCACATATGTATGAAGAATGGCTCTAGTACGGAGAAAGGAGCAAAAGAAAATATGAGGAGACCAGTTAAAAACTACTGCTGTAGTACCTATGTGTATTTTACAAAAGAGAATGGTGGTCCTATTCATGAAAAAAGGAACACCAGAAAAAGTCTAAGTCTCCAAAGGGGAGAATCATAGGTTTGGTTCTGAACATACTGACTCTAGGGTACCTTTGATACATCCAAATAGAGATGTCAAGTAGGAAGTTGGGTTATGTAAGTCTGGACTCAAAGGAGAAGTCTGAGCTGCAGATAAAACTTTGAGTCATCTTTGGTATCAACATTAATAAAACCTGTATAGATTAGATAATCCTACCATATAATTCAATATCTTCTGAAGAAACGTATTACTGGTTATATTACGGATAAAACACTACACAGAGTCATGTTTTTCCTAAAGGCCAACATTCCTTCTAGCATCCCCAAACTGAACAGTATATGTAAAGTTGATTTTAAAATATTTTAATAATTATTTTTTTTCTCAGGAAATATTTATGACATTATCCTACAGTAAAAACTTCAAATAAAATTTTAAAGAAGAAACTATGTATATAATCTAAGAAGCCCAAGAGTACTAAAACGTTTGTCAGGGAAACCCTGTCTAATTCCTCTCCACCCTTGATTCCAACCCTGTAGAGGTAACCACCATCAATATTATGTTGTTTCTCCTGTATTTCTGCACCAGATGATTACAGGGTTATTTCTTGATTTCTTCTCATTGATTTTAGATATTATCTGTGGATTTCCTAGTGTGGGAAAATGAAGATTTAGCTTTATAACTCTGTCCCTATCCCATATATACTATACTTCTCCACTGCCACGCCTCTGTCCAATTACCTATTTCACAATTTTTGCTTAAATCAATATTCAGTGTTGACATCACTTTTTCTGCAAATATTGTTAAAAGCACAGCCACTCAGTCTATTGAGGGATGACTAATCTCCCAAGGTTTTTCCCTATACCAGCATTTTGGGAAGAAAAGTGTGTTTTTAATGGGAAAAACCCTGTAGACTATTTACCAAATGTGACTGAAAACTTTTTCTGTAAGTCTAATAAAATAGCAAAGCTCTGGCAATTCTAGCAAGTTACAGATTTGGATGAAATGTATTACTTTCTAGCAAACAGACTGCCTTGATACTGAAACAAGAACAACAACAAACCAAGAAAAGCAAAACAAAACAAAAAACCCCAAACAATGACTAAAGCTATATGGAAAAGTTTCTCAAAGACCGAGGTTGACTGATCCTGACCATTCCCCTCCGCCCCAGTACACCAAGTCAGATGGGGCACACTGTATCAAACTTTTGGAAAAAAGATAATTATTGTGTTAAACTATTCCAAAAGCTTAGACAAATTTCAGTTTTCCAATTCACTTTAAAAGGCTACCATCCTTTGATGCAAAGTCGGACACACACAAAATTGTAAACAAAACACCTATGTACTTTTTTTTGCCACAACTTCAGCTATTTCCATTATTGTAAAATATAACACGCATACAGAAAGCTGTTAACTTTTGATGCAACTTTCATTACTATACAGGTAATTTAAAAAATCATTATGGGTTACAGTACAACAGTTTCAGTCCTTTCCTTATTATATATAGGGTATATACAGACAGGTGAAGACTTTCAAAGCACAATTCAACGGATAGCTATAGAGCAAATTTCAAAGGATGTTATAGATTACGGTTCTACCATGTCGTTTACCTCCTTCCAGCTATTCCAACACCCCAGCATCTAAAAATATATGTACATTTATATAAAGTTTCAGCATTCATAGACATTTGTTAAATCTCATCTTGTTTGTTGCTAACCCTTCCTCTCACTTAATCTCTTTCTCCATCTACAGGGGCGAGCCCCCTAACTTGTTTATATTGTAAGGGGGTGCCAACAATATGGAGAAGGGGGCTGCATCTGATTGTTGTTCTTAAAGAGGCTGTTGCCTCTAGGTTTTAGAACTTGTTTGGCATAGGAACACTGGTGGATTTAAGTTTCTGAGAGATAAAACTTAGAAGTGAGTATTTTATAGAATCTCAGGTAGGGACCTAGGTATTTCGGGACTAGTTTTAGTAAGAGCATGGCATACTGTGGCCATTTTGGGATGTCTAGCTGGAGGGTGCACAAGAGAAACCTCCAGGATAGCCTCTCGACTCTATTTGGGATCTCTCAGCTGCTGTTACCTCAGCTTGCTACCTGCCCCCCCCCTCCCCCTTTTTGGTCAAGTAGGCATTTTCAATCCCTTGCTGCCAGGGTCCGGCTCACGCCTTGGCATCACGTTTCATGTCACCAGGGAGATTCAGTCCCCTGGGAGTCATGTTCCTCACTGGGGGCAGGGGGATTAATGAATTTATTTGCTGAGTTGGGCTTAGAGAGAGAAAGGCCACATCTGAGCAAAAAAGAGGTTCCCTGGAGGTGCCTCTTAGGTATAATTGTAGGAGGGCCCAGCCTCCCATTCACAATCCTAAATTTCACAAGAGCAAGCCTCAAGTCCAGGGCCTGATTTATTAAGTAGTGGGTTCCTAATTTCACTTTATATTCTATCCCAAACTAAATGGTCAGTTTCTCACATTATCTTCACTTGGCTGTACACTCTTCATCACTCTCAACTTTAAACAATTATCATAACATAATATATCCCAGAGCTCTTATCAGCTGCTAACTATTCATCCCCAGGACTAATGCAGTGTTGGTAATGTATTTCTATTAAACATAGTCTTTAATACGTAATGGATAGTTTTTCCATATACCACTCTGTTGTTAACCCTCTGTACCAGTGTCATACCTTATAGGTATATCTTAACACCTATATACTTTTAATACTTACTTAGGAAGACTGGTGCAAAGTATCTAAAGAAAAGATTAGGAAATTATAGTTGGATTTATTACAGGTATCAAAGAGGATTCAACATAAATCTATCAATGTTCTTCATTATATTAATAGTTAAAGGAGAATATTTAAATATTCTGTCAGTAGATACTGAAAGGACATTGAGGAAAAATCATCCTCACTTTGGGGAGAAAAAACCATTTAGCTTAAGTTCTAGCATGATGGTGTAATGAGCTAATTCTGAACTTCCGTTATGAACAACCAGAACTACTGAAAAAAATTATTAAATTTGTTTCAGTTTATAGCAGAGCTTGCAAGGAAGAAAATTCCCTGGCACTAGAAACAAAGACAGAACTGAAAGTCAAAATAATAAGGGTCCAAGTTGAAATGCTGTGGTGATATGGGGAGTGGGGAAGGAGGAGAGGGTGGTAGCAGTAGTTAGCGGAACTGGACACTCTCTAGGGATTTTTAATGCTATGTGGAAAGGAGACAGGTTGTAGGTCTACATAAGGAAGACATCATTAAATGAAGTAGCTATATAAAGCCCAGATTCTGGAAAGGCTCTCTTTTCAGTGGAAAGGCAACTAAGCCTCTTTCCACTGCTACATGTAAGCTTAACAAGGACACCTGACATTCACTAGGAGGAAAATGTCTCCCTTAAAAAATTAAAATCACAAGCCTGTACCATGCACAGGTGTGGGATTCAAATTTATACTACAGGTGTAGAGAGGAAACTCCAAAAGGAAATTAGCATTAAAAATTGGTCTGAAATGTGATTGGGAAAGCCATATGGACCACACTCCCCTTTGTCCATTTGTCCAGTGTATAGATGGATAAGTAGAAAAATGGGGGCCAAAAAAGGGGGGGTGGGGGCAAAAAAAAAAAAAAAGGCACCTAGTGTTCTTTTTTAATTTAATTGTTCTTTTTCACTTTAATTTTTATTCTTTTTATGTGTGTGGTAATGAAAATTCAAAAATTAATTTTGGTGATGAATGCACAACTATATAATGGTATTGTGAACAACTGATTGTACGCTTTGTTATGACTGCATGGTATGTATGGTATGTGAATATATCTCAATAAAATTGAATTAAAAAAGAAAATTGGTCTGAGGCTGGTGATTTCATGGGGTGTCTGGCAGAAACAAATGCAAAATCACTCTGGAAGAATACTTTCTTAATCCAGGCTGTGTAGGATTTCTAGAGGAAAAAACATTCTTATTGAAGATAAGCTCACAATTAAGTAAAATACAAAAACATAAAGAAATGGTCCACCATGAGCAAAAATCAGGAGTATCAACGAGATGATTAAAACCAAGAATGGACAATAACAGAACAACCTGATCATAGATATAAAAGGAAAAGAAAGTAAGAATAAGACACAAAGACAAAGAGGAAGTTTTGAAAAAAGAATCAAGCAGAACTTCTGGAGAGTATACCACCATCACTGAAATGAATAATTCATCAATAGGTTAAATAGCAGAAGATACTTGAGAAGAGAGAAAAAGTGAATTGGAAGACAGATATCAGAATAACAATCAGAAAGCAGCAGACAGATGAAGCAATCGAAATCAGAGAAGAGAAATTAAGAAAACAGAAGACAGAATAAAAAACATACATCTAGAGGATTTCCAGAAGGAAGGAGTTAAGAAAATGGGGGAAAAGCAAAACTCAAAGAAATAAAGGCTGAGAACTGAAGACATGAACTTTTATCGAAAAAGAAAGCACTAAGTTCTGAAGACAATAAATAAAAACAAATCTATGCCTTGATATATTGTAATGCACATGCATAATACCAAAGACAAAGATTCTAAGACAAAAAACAACTGAGAGAAAAGAGCCATGATCTACAAAGGAATAACTTCTAATCAATAACAGCCGCCAGAAGATAATGGAATAACATACACACATTTCTGAGGGAATGTAACTGCTAATCTAATTTTAATGTACAGACCCTCTGACCTAGCAATTCCATTTCCAGAAACTTACTGAAGGACAGAGCCAATCAAGCAAAGATATTTATTACAGAACTATTTATAATATGGAAAACATAGAAACAACTTAAAAAGAAGAATGACTTTAAGAAGTTATGGACTTGTTCACACAATGGATTAAGTAAAAATGCTGCAAAGTATGAGGAGTCAACTAAATGTATGGACGTAGACAGATGCCCATTAATACCGTTCAGGGGAATACAACCAGATTACTAAACAACGTATAATATAATCCCACTTTACACTGACAGAGGCTTGACTTGACTTTTACTTTATAAACTTCAGAAGTATTTTGAGTTTTTCACATTGAAAACATTCTTACTCTAGTAATAAGGCATTGTCATTTTGGGATTAAAATAAGAGAGCATAACCACCAACCATCCTATGGTTTTCAGCTACAAGATGGCTACAAACATCACAAATACTGGTGAATGAAATAATCTCTGAATAGTTAAGTTATCTGACACACAAAATTATATATGGTCTTTTTGAAATGACAAAATGCATTTAATAAATTAATGTAAAAAATTCCCATAGGAAAAAGAAAGCCTATTTTTAATACTGAATTCATTTCAGGCCCAAACAAAACAAAACAAGCTCCTAAACACAACACTATAATAGTGAATATTTCCACTTAACATTTGATTGTCAAGATTTTCTTTTTCAGGTCTACAGATGGAAGTCTGGAGAGATTTTTGGCTTTAGATCCATTCTCATTTTATTTCTGCAGGCTGGTTTAACTGTTAGGCATTGTGACAATCCATGGCTACATGAATAATAAGAAACTGAGTCTTAATTTTGGTCAACTCTCAGTTTTAGTTACCACGTCCTTCTGATGTCCTGCTTTTAATAAGGCCATACAAGGTTTCTTTAAACACCAGTTGAATGGTGGTCTCCCATGTTTCTATGTGGTCAGGTAGACCTATCCCAACCTCTAGTGAGCAGAAGATAAACATTTGTTATTCTCTAATATACTAGGAAATATTATGATTCAATTAAGAAGTACCAGAACAAATTCAAGAATTCCAATTTTCCTGGATAGTAAGGCAGACACAATATTTCCCAAACTTATTTGGTCATGTCCCTTTTATCCTTAAGCACCTTGAGGATAATTCCCCAATTTCACTTGGGGAAACGCTGTTATATAAATAAGGTAATCAAAAGATGGTACTATGCTTTTTCTTTTGGAATTTATCCTAAGGAAATTATTCAATGTAAGTTTAAAATATAAGCATGATTTTAATAGCTAATGCATAGTTTTCTAATAGCAAAAACCTAGAAACAATTAAAAAGCCAAATTTTGATGAGCTGCTTTGCAAACTGAAATCTAGGAATACTAGACTATTACGTAGACATAGAATTTTTAGTCAAAACAAAAACAAAAACAAAAACAAAAACAAAACAGAAAACACAGAAATCGTTATTTTCATTGGGGAAAAAATTAAAATTGGTAGCAATAAAAACCAAAAGAAAATATAAGTGTATAAGAATGATGGGATCATAGGCACTCTGTCTTATTAAAAAAATAATGATCCTTAGCTAATATCAAAATGTATTTGTTAATAAATCATCTGATGCATATAAAGGGAAACAGGCATTTACATACGTAATACGGCAATCTCTATAGGAAGTCAATTTGGCAAACTATCAAAATTAAAACTGCACATATTCTTTGACTTTATGATTTCACTTTTATGAATCCCCTCTGTAGGCAGTCATTTGCATTCAGAAAAGTATGTATATTTACTATGGCAATGTCTGTAACTACACACCACAAAAACTTCCAAAATATCTGTTAATGATAGACTACATGTAAATTATGTTCATTCAGATAATGGAGTATTACGTAGCCACTAAAAAGAAACAAGTGCTAATGTGGAATAATTCCCAAGATACATGTGCTGGTTTGAATGTATTATGTCCCCCAGAAAAAGCCATATTCTTTGATGCAATCTTGTGGGGCAGACAGAATAGTGGGGATTAAGTTGGAATGTTTGGATTAGGTTGTTTGCATGGAGATGTGCCCCACCCAGCTGTGGGAGGTGACTCTGGTGGGATACTCCCATGGAGGTGTGGCCCCACCCATTCGGGGTGGGCCTTGATCAGTGGAGCCATATAAAACATGATGACTCAAAGAGACTGAACGGAGTGCAGCTATGAGTGACGTTTTTAAGAGGAGCAAGCTTGCTAGAGAGGAACATCCCGGGAGAGAGCCATTTTGAAAACAGAACTTTGGAGCAGACACCAGCCATGTGCCTTCCCAGCTGGCAGAGGTTTTCCGGACACCATTTGCCATCCTCCAGTGAAGGTACCTGATTACTGATGTGTTACCTTGGACACTTTATGGCCTTAAGACTGTAACTGTATAGCCAAATAAACCCCCTTTTTATAAAAGCCAATCCATCTCTGGTGTTTTGCATTCTGCAGCATTAGCAAACTAGAACAATACACCATTTAGTTAAAAAAAAAACACAACTACCACCAAATGACTGAAGTGAAGAACAATGTATTGTATTCTCTCATTTGTGTGCTTAACTTGTTAAGGTGCATACATATGAGAACACACAAACTTTGACTTTGACATGTGAGAAACACACAAAACGTTTCCAGAAAGACACAAAAGAACAGAAAACACTGGCTGCCTCTGGGGAAAGCAACTAAGGGAGACTTCCTTTTCATCATATACCTTCTTGAACAAGTATTCAAACAATACTACAAATAATTTAAATTTAAAAAGAAAGCAACCTACTGTATTCAATCAATACGTTATATTCTGTATTGAAAAATTTATTCAATGAATAGGGACAATGATGGGGTTTATGCCCTGTCTTGCAATTAGACTTGGGGGTAGGGTGCTTAAAAGAGCTATGTAGTCCAAGATTATCTGCAGTTCTGAAATTGAGATTAATTTTATGATATGTTCTAACTTCCTAATATGTTAAGTACTTTAAGCAGGAGCACACTGTGCTCAAAGTAAGTTCTGTATACACTAGGGGCATGACTTCATTGTGGATAAGCAAAAGTTAGGGCCAAGTAAATGAGTATAACTGAAGTTTTAATGCATGGTATAACAAAATCAATATCCAGTAAAGAACACTGTGGAGAAATTTAGAAGTGAAATCTTGTCTACATATTCGTCAACACTGGGAAGAAAGCAAATAGCAGAGAAGGATTTAATTTTCAGGTATAAATGGAATTTGAACCCCAAAGTTCTAGTGGTAAACTATAATGGGTTAAAAAAAAATACATATATATATATGCATATACACATATTAATATAAAAGTCACACACACTTCAAGAAAAACTAGAAAGTAAGCACTGTTTAAAATTACTGCATAGTGGTCCAGCAAGTACATATACCACAATTTATTTAGCCATTCTCATAAGCAAATAATTAGGGTGCTTCCAATTCTTCTCTAGAAATCTATGTTTAAAACTTTTTATTTAGATTTTTCCTTTGTACATGAACTTTGTTTTAAATACCTGCAATGTCAAAGTCAAAATATGAAGTAGGCTAACCTTCAAATTTCCTTTTTAGTTTAAGACTTAAAAGTTCCTTTTCCCCTACCTGTATATACACTTTAGAGATTTTTCCTAACACCTGTAAAGTATACTGCTTGCCAGTGCCAAGTTAGTGCTTCTCCATCTTGGGTGTAAATCAAAATTACTTGCGAAAGAAACTGGTCTCAGGGTATATGGGGGAAGAGGGGTTGGGGAGAGAGATTCTATATGCTTCTTTTGTGCTTGTTGAAGTCTGTATTCTCTTCATGTGTTACCTATTAAGAGGGAAGGAGGAGGAGAGCATCAGCAGTAGCAAAAGCAGCAGCAGCAGATCACCATCACCATCACCACCACCACCACCGCCGCCGCCGCTGCTGCCACCACCATCACCGTCAACACCAGAGCTTTGTAAACTAAAGTCCAAGGCAAGGGAAGTGACTCAAATCTAATGATTTAGAATTTCTGGCTGTAGGGCCTAGGCATCTCCGTTATTTCAAAACACTCCACCAGTAATTCTGATGGGCAAAGTGGAGAACCAAGGAGCCATTAATTCCATTCTGATAAGACCAATGATATCCGAAGCAGGTAAATCTTAGAGCAAACAAGAAGTAGTAGGAAAAGTAAAAAGCCAATCCTTGAAGTTCCTTAAGATTTTTTTTATACATTTTGGTACAAAAACCGTAGACTCCTCTTGAGAAAAGGGTGGGTTTCCTAGGCGAGCACTTTTCAAAGTTTGGTCCATGAACCACTTGTGTCAGAATCACTACTGGATTTCATCGTAGCCCTACTGGATCAGAGTACCTGAGGTTAGGGCTCAAGTATGTGCACTGATTCTTCTCTGAACCCAATGAGATGGGACCCAGAAGGATAACTGCTCATCTGAATGTTTCCTCGAGTTAAGTTTATTCCAGTTCCTACAAGACTTCTGGTTAATACAGTAAATGAAAGACAGGAAAGGGCATAATCAGAAATCAAAGTGTCTATGACCATAGGATTATGTATAAGAGGAGCTTGGAGTATTTACAATAAGGAGGAAAAAAAAAGAGATGGGAAGGGCTATGGAATTTCATGATTTTAAAAAAAGCGGGATAAAGGTAATAAAACAAAAAGGGTTATTAAAATAAGTCAATTACCAAAAGGCAGATTCCACGAGGAATGGTTAGGAATTTTTATGTAATTTGGTGTAATGGGAAATAAATAGCTGGTGGAGGGGAAAATGACCCTTGTAAATTTACACTAAGTGGTTTCTGCAATCGTCGATCTAGGAGCTCAGGGCAAATGCATTTTGTAATAAACACACATGGATCACCTTAGGTCAACTAAGGATGAAGGCTATCTACTGTAAAATGCAAATTGCTTTTGGCTAGGTCAATTTCTGAAAAATCTTTGTTTCCATGGAGGAGGTACCATACAAATGGAGGAAAAGAGCTAAATTCCCAGAGAGCCAGCTTTTAAAATAAAAGGAACAATTGGTGATGTGCCTTATATAAACTATTTAGATCCATGTAAGTTAAACTCGACAAAGTATCAACCTTTCCTAACTTGTCCTTTGGAAGCCTTCTTTTTTTTAAAAAAAGAAAAAAGGTCAATGAATAAATAAAATTTAATTCTGAGACAGGCTTAAACTTTCCTACAACTAGAGAGTAGAATTTAAGGAAACAGTAGTCATGTTAGCCATTTGTTTCTAAGATTTTCTGGTGAAGGAACATGTTAATATTAGAGAGAGAACCTAACAATGCTAAATATTTCAACCTTGATTCTGTAGAAGTGGACATTATCTAATTTAATGAAATGAGACAATAAAATGAGATAATGTATACAAAGCCCATCACATTTGACACATAATCATAGCCAGTTAAGTACAAATTCTAGGATTGTAGAATTTGTTTTTACCTATGATATTCAATCTGTCACTTACTTGCAGTGTAACCCTGGGCAAATAATTTAGTTTCTGTGTATGTTTCCTCATCTATAAAATGGTGATAACAGAGCAGCTATTTCACAGGATTATTATGAGGACTAAATGAGTTAATCCACATAAAATAATAAAGCACACATTAAGCATTTATGTAAACAAGACAGCTCATGTAAATGTTAGCAATTAACACTGTCATTTCATTCTTTGTAAAATGGAGAAAAAAATTCCAGGAGTTGCAAGGATGAGAGATAACATAGGGAAAGTTAGTTGTATTACACTTGCTTGACCTATAGCAAAAGACACAAACATGGGTAGCAATAATAATTCTAAATATCGTGAATTTTCACCAAGTACAAAGGAACACAACCTTCTCAAAGGTTCTGCTACCTTGCCTGCAGAATACTGAAGGAGCTGACTGAATCTTTGAGGCTTCCTTTTCCACGAATATGAGAAATTTAACTTATGTACTGGGGAGCTCTGACAAAGTTACCTGAAAAACTGAATAACATTAGAGTGTACATTAATTAGTGGTATAAATTGTTCTGCAGGTGTTTAAAGAGATCTCTCCGGGCTGAGGGTGGGAGTGTCTTCAAGCAAATGTACTTAAATAGGAAGGTTAAGGTATGAAGCAAGGCAATTTAACAGGCAGATTCTGGAGATAGTAAGTTACCTGTCAGGCTAGAGTAAGAGATGAGGGACAGAAAACAGGGGATTATGAAGGAGTAGGGGGTAGAAGTAGTCACAGGAGAAGAGTTTGAGAAAGGGTGATGAAGGCTGCAAGTGCACAGTGGTCTTTATTATAGAAGGTCTTGAGATACAGCAACACTAAAATTTCAATATCATTATGTAAATTTTTATTATGAAAATTATGTAAATTATATATATTTATCTTTGTTCCATCCTTACATGACTTTGAGTTTTAATGGAACAAATTTAATTATTTTAACAAAGATAAATATATTTCATGTTGAATATCAAAGAGAAATAGAATGAAATATATAAAACTAAAATTTATTTTTCAACATTAAGATTCTCCCTCAGTTTGTGGAAAAGAAGATAAAGGGGATGACCTTTCTATTTTAACATATATAACTGCCTAGAATTTAATTCTGGTTTCTATACGAATAACTAGAGATTTTTTTTTTTCTTTTGGTAAACCATGGACTCCTAAGAATTGGAAAGGATCCTAGGAAATTATCTTAAAGATTTCTTTTGCCCAGAAGACTCCTCCTCCCACCCAACTACCCAATTTTACCTCCTAAAACCAACCAAAATCAATTTTGATCACAAACAAAATTCTTCACAGAAGTAATGTAAGCCTCCAAGTGGACAGAGACTCCTGCTCATCACTGCTGTATCCTAAGCATTTAGAAGGTATATGGCAAGTAGTAGGTGCTCAATCAATATTTGTTGCAATAAATCTCTAAACAAACAGGATACATCTTTTAAAGACTACTAACTATATAAAGTTGCTTCTATCCCCCCATATTAAAGTGTTTCCCTTAACCTCAGTTCTTCTATAGCACTTGTTTTGAAAATACAAGCTTGTTCCTCTACAATTGAAGTACTGGGAAACAATCTGAATATTAATAGAATTTTGTTGTGTTCATCTGTGAGAAATACTAGGTGAATGCAGAAAACCACACCCAGTTGAAACAAGCTGGGCATGAATTCACAAAATGTGCTCATGAACCCCTCAAACATATACCAACTCCTTTAGCTCACTGTGCAGGTGCTGTTAGCCCTGCTCTTCCACACCTTGTGTTACAGCTCCCGTCCGATTTCAGATATCCAGCCCTCTACCACTTCACAAGAATTCACAAGTTACAACCCCTCCTATGCTCACTGCCACAAGCACACTTCAGGTCTTTTAAAGTACAATACTGATTGTAATCTTTACATATTTCTTAACCCTTAACATATGTAAAACTGGGCTAACTTTTTTTTTTACATTCCTATCTTTTTTTTTAAAATGTTCACTGCTGGGGTTTATAAGTGTTATACCGCTAATTCCATTTTCTCTGTAAGTCCTGTGGTTTTTATTTCCCTGTTTTGCACAGTGAGATGACTTTTAGGAACACGTGTCAAATTTTAACAGGATTGACTGTTCTTCAAAATTCCTCTGATGTCAACATTGGTTAAGCTAACCTTCCCAGGATGCCCAAAGGCAAGGGAGAATATTTCAACTTGTCTATCTGGTTGTCAACACGATGTTGAAAGTTTTTTTTCTCTTTTTTTTTTACAAACATTCCCCCTTACCCCAAGTTTTTAATACTAATTATAATTTGTGTCTCTTTTGTGGATTGGGTCACATTAGCAAACTGTGCAGTGAGTTTTCTTAAATAGCATCTTCACCACAAAAAGAAGCACTGATATGCAGTATGAACAGCTGAATGAAGCTATTATTTTTTTCAAAATTAAAGTTAAACAAAGTTTAGAAACATTTTGGCCTCAACAAAGTTTTTAAAATTAAATGCGAAAAAAAAAAAATAAGAATTACATTATATACCTAAGTCCAGACACTATTTTAAAGACCGTTCACAGTCCTGATTTATTATGCAAGCATCACATTGTATGCCAGTTAGATATTACCTGATGCATTTCACACTTGATAGAATTTACAAATGTCATTAATTTAAGATAAATAATTTCAAAATTATTTTTTATAGCAAATTATTGGAATTACATTTCTTGGAGCATGTTAGGCAAAGCAAACTTTCTCCCCACTCCATCTCACTCCAAATTATGTGCTATCAAGTTCTTTTTCTAAGAATTAAAATGCATGAACTGTAGCTGTGCAATTAAAAATCTAACATTCAATGGCTAGTAATTGTTTTATCTTAATAAAACAAGATAATTATAGTTCACCTTTAGCATACACAGTTGTAACACTAAATCATTTTACAGGATAATCAGTTATTTATAAAAATAAAATAACAGAAACATACCAAATCAGTCATCCAAATACTATTACTTTGAGTTAGCTATTGTGTTCAGAGTCAGTGTTATTTAAAAGCTTGAAGGGCGTGAAGGATTGTTACCAAAAAACTTATTTCTCAATTTTATATGTGTATAATAATTTACTTTCCAAAAGAAAACAATAAATAGTCAAAGTAACATAACGATCCACACTACCTCCCCTTAAAAACAGCTTCCCAATTTTCTCACTGAATGCCTTGCCTCAACTCCACGGATGTTGACCATTTCTCATGGTAGAGTCTTACTAGTTATAAGTTCTTCTAAAAGGAATGTGCAAGTCAGCCACTTGGCAATTTATGCATTGTGGTTTTGTGGTGAGTGCTACCATTTTCTAAGGATCAAGAAAAGTGCAATAAATCTGAGAATGGTTATACTTCATCAAAACATATTACATAACTGATTACCTTGTGTGTATTTCCAATTCATATCTCATTATTATTTTCCAACACATTAAAGGCTTCAAGACAGAAAAGTAAGTTACCTTTTAGTGCCTTTTAAAATGTAATTTTTGGTTAGTCTGTCCTGTGCATAAATATTATCCTTAAAAGAAACCAGGAGCTAAGTAAGACAATAAGCTCCTATACATGGGTACAAGGAAAAGGAAAAGGAGGAAAGAAAATGCAAGAACCAGTTCTCATTTTATGCCAAGAATAAACATTTATAATGAACCAATTAACCCAATGAAGTGTGAAGTTATAGTTTGGCTAAAATATAAAACAAGAAGACATCTTACTATAAGGATTCAGAGAATGTTACAAAAACTTTCACCTACTGATCCCCCTTAATCGGCCCTACATTTTTCCTGTTCATTTCATATAACTCTGCTCACCTTCTTTCTAATGTCATGGAACTCAGGTGAGGCCCTCATGGTGAACTGCAGCTGCTGCTAGTGTGCACATGTATGTGTATGTGTGTGTGTTTGTGTGTTTTATATATGAAGTTCTTGAGTTAGAAAGAGTATAAATGGATATTATATATTATATTATATATTACTGGTCTCAAAACCTTTAATAATAGCTAACAATCAGTCGAACTGGCAGTTTAAAATTACACACATAGACATGATTGGCAATCTGACTGTGGTGAATGATGAGATGGCTATCCAAATAAAGAAGTAAATATATAAAGAACTATGTGCAAAAGGAAAACATTTAGGCCAAAATTTCATTACCTCAACAGTATTCAGAATTTTTAAGAACCGCAGAGAATTCAAAATAAGCAAAGTTGGTAAAATGCACTATAAAATTGAATCAACTTTCAGTTCAATACAATAATCTTGTTAAGTGTGTGCCAGTCTTTCAACTCTAACAGTGTGGAACTGTTGTAAAGTTGGTGATTAATCTTGTTATAGTTATAGGAATGAATTTTACATTAGATGGTCAAGAATAATCTTAAGAATCTCAACAGATTTATCATATATAAATCTATTTGACAATTCTCCAAATGATTACAGATTCCCTCATAGAATATTCAGTTAACAACATACAAAATTATCTAAGAGTTATAAAATATAATTGAATAAAGAACCAGAACTCTCATCCTATAGTCATTATCCATAAGTCTAAAAAGATTTTCCTAATGGAACATGAAATTTGGAATTGTAAAAATATATGAAAGAAATCAACTACTTAACATTTTGATTTATGAAATGATATATACCTTCTATGTATAATTTTATATATAGTCAACAGTACCAAGTTTTTTGTTTTTTCTTACTTCAGAAACATTTGTTTAGTGCCCACCATTTGCCCTATAATAGATGCTGACAATATTAAAATTAATAAAAGCACACTTGCCTAAGTTCAAGCCCAGATAAACAAAGGTTTTTATATTTCTAATCTCGCAGCAATAAGAAAACTAAAAGTACACTTTAAGAAAGGGGAGAATGAAAATGCTGGCTAGCTTGGTTATCAGCTGAGTTCTCACAGGCACCAGGTGGCTGAACTTCTTTCAAGTTCTTTTATATATTGTCACACCCAGGTTGCTTTGATGAAAATCAGGGTATGATACAAGTTTGGAAACTCCTTCATCTTCTTTGAATGCTTTTGAATTTTTAAAAAATAGTTTACACTAGGCTCTATGTCTTACATTCATATTATGTAAATGAAACAGAACTGCAGCAAATGGTTCTGTGGTATCCCCCAAGTCCCAGAGGAGGGTATGTGTTCATTCAACAATGAACTCACATAGCACCACTGAGAAGCAGTTGAGCTGCTACAGAGGCCAAGAGGAAGAAGCACCTCAAACTTAGGAAGTTAGGAAAGACAGGAGAAACGTCACAAAGGAGGCAGTGCTTGACCTCAGCCACTGGAGAGACATAACTTAAGTCTTGCAGGATATCAGTGACAAGTGTTTGTGATGGGGGGGAAAGCCAGAAAAGAACATGAAAAACTAAAAGAATTAAGGCTATAGTGCAGCAGGGAAGTGATAGAAAATAAATCTGAAAAGGTGTAAAATTTTTAGTGAAGTTAAATGTACAGCTTGCAGAGAACGTAAAAGATATATCTAACCAAATTCTACTGGTCTGGAACATTCTCACAGGTGCGATTCATTTTTTGGTTTGCTTCTGCTTCTGGGATCCATTCCACGAAACTGTCTACTATGGGCCACATGTTGTGTTCTAGACACGCAAAAATGAAGAATATATAGTCCCTGCTTTCAAGAAGACAATAACCTAGTATAGTTCTAGAATTACAATTATTCTATTGGACTTCTTATAACTCATATCTATTACCTCACTCTATCCTCCTCACATGTGAAGCTGGTAGGGTAAATCATTATACCATTTTTTAACTGAAGAGAATCATAGAGAGATGTATGAAGAGATATAGCCTATCCTAAGGGATATAGTCCCAGTTCCAACAAGCCAGAAGCAGATCAGTGTTCTAAGTCAACAGTTCTTGACTGTGGGGTTACCACACACACTGCTACTGCAATCAGTTTTGAGGTGGGTTGAACAGAGCCTGTTACTACTAATAAAGAGTGCCTATCTACCTATATTTATGTAACTGAGAAGCTAGGCAGTAAGGGATGATTATGATTACTGAATCATTATATAGATACTCCTTTTTACTTTCTGGTATATTAGAGTAGACCGAAATATCTGAAACTGGAACTGTAATCCAGCTGCCTTGATCTCTGATAATGGTTGTATAGCCTTTATCTTGTGCCCTTGTGATTGTAAAACCTTGTGACTGACCTTTACTTGTACCCATTTTACCCAGTTTTTCGAATTTAGAGTCTTATGATCACTAAAGACAGCGCCAAAGTTTAGTAATGAAGGGTCAGTCCAGAACTAACCCACCCCAAGTCCAAAGATATTCTTGATAACTGAAGCTGTATCTAACCAAAATGGGCCCGCCTGAGAAGCAAAGTAGTTTAGACTTGACCCCACAAGTCACCTACACCTCATTATAAATACTAAAAATCATGCCCATCATCATATGAAGGCTGCCATTCTCTTACATACATTCTGTGACTAAGCATGTAATCAAACTGTGCATGCTCAATAATTAAATCACCTCTAATTACATCATCTGGGGCCAATATGCTCATTATTCTAAAACCTGCCCATCTTTTGACATTATAAAACTATAAAAATTACTGCAGTTTAGGGAGACAAATTTTGCAGACAGGCCATCTGCTCTCTTGCTTCGTGCCTAGCAATGTAACTCTTTCTCTCTTTGAAATGGTGGTGTCTCAGAAATTGGTCATTTGAGTGCATTAGGCAAAGAATCCACTACCTTGGTCTGGTAACATCCATGTAAATTAAAAGCATCTAATCTAGAGGAAAACACATGTGTTTAAGGAGGAGCACAAAGGATGTTCACGTCAGTGTGTACTACTAACAACCTGAAAGTCCACCAAAGAGGAATCAGTAAATAATTGTACAGCCTTCCCAAGGAACATCATGCAGTTTTTAAAGTGAAATAATACATCCAAAGAATTACATGGAAAGACCTGTAGACATTACTGAGATGTAAATTTCATGTAAAATATGATATGCTTTCTGTAAACAAAACAAAACAAAACCCAATTTTAAACAGATATATTCATATGACTACACAGGAAAAGGTCTGAAAGGATAGACACCAATGATTACTGGAGGAGGGGGCACTGGGTAGAGGGACACATGGATGGAGGGTAGTTAAGGAGATTTACATATCTCATTATGTTTTAATTATTTTATAAGGAGAATATTTTTGTGTATTACTTGTATAATTAAGTATAAACAAGTGAGAAATAATTGGAGCAGAACGGATGTTTTCCCTACACAATTATTCCCTACATATTTCCCCATAACACTGCTTGTATTCTAAAGTTGGGGGGAGGGCAGAATTATACTCAGCCAACCTGAGGTACTTTCCGTATCTTTTGCCTGTATTATCTATGCTGAAACTGTTACTGATGTACAGTTAACAGCTGCAGCAATAAACAATTACCAAAATGCTTAAAAGAAAAGAATCAGCACTGTGTTTTTACTTAAAGTGTACCTATGGGTTTACATGTTCAGACACATCTCTAAGTTTAGTCTCCTGACTGATGACCCACTAAGTGAACAAAATGCAGTTGACTTTTTTTCACCCAAAGGCTAACTCAAGGTGAACTAAGCCCTCAAACTAAGTAAGCTGTACTTACCTACCAATGAGGTGGTTTAATTGTTTAAAAGAAAGAGGTAAGGAGGTGGTAGAAAAAGTAGGCTTATTATTACTGTTACTATCTTAAGCTTAAAATGGCCAAACATAATGCCCTTAAAGAAAGTCATCACATACAAAGCTGGACAAGACACACCACCTTCTCTGAGCTTATAGTATGATCACGCTGGTTCAACACTTACTATGGACCAGGTCCTGTGCTAAATATTTAACATGCAATTTCAGTTACTCTTCTCTATACACAAGTAGGAAGGATTAAATGAGAAAATGCAGGTAAAACTTCACACAGTGCCTGACACCTATAATAATAAATAAATGTTGCCCTCTAATAAGTATTACTACAGCCTAATCTCTAACCTCATTAAATAAACCCTCACTCTGCCAATTAACCTTTCCAAAAGGCTCACTGACTTACTGTGCTAATGCTAAGAAATCTTCAATAGATTCCCATTACCTACTGACTTAAGCCCAATCTCTCTCACCTGACATTCAAAAGCACATATATGATAAACTCCATCTTCCACCATGTCCCTCTGTACCCCACCATTCTCTAGGAATACTGTACTGCTCACAATTTCTAGAACATATTATATACTTACATTTCCATAACCCGGAAATACTCTTGCTCCTCCCTTTAATATAGAAAGATTTCACCATTACTAACAGCATCATTGACAAGAATTGACAGAACTTGAAATCCATTATTACCTCTTCACTTTCTCCTTCAATTCACCTAACAGTGGTAATGATTCTACAGCCATTCTGTCAGTGGCTCCCTTTCAGTCCTAATTTAGCATTCAGTGGGAATATAATTCTTTCTATACCAAACAAATAATATGGCGAATAATCAGTGCCCTAAAACTGAATACACTGGATGGCATTAAATTCATTATGCATTAAACCTGAAGGAGGGAATATCAGGAGGGGGTTAGGCACACACTAGAATACAAGAATCATGATTTAAATTTGCATTTGGGATACAAAATTCCTCTATTTAATTTTGGGTAATCTTTAACCTCTACAAATGAATGTTAGAATTAAAAGATATGTACAGTTATATGCCCATTTAGTAAACAAAGTCACCTTTTATGGACTGTTCCTAAAACTACACAAATTGGTAAAAGCAATAAGTGTCCTTAGAAACTTAACTAACCCTTTAACCATTCATGAGTTTTCTCTTGGTTAAAATATGAGGTATTAGGAAACCTCTGTTTTTAGTTTTGCTGTTACCCTTCAGGGCAACTCCAACTACTTACAGCTTCTTTGGGCAATCAAGTAATAAATTATCAAATATTAGTTATACAGTTACAGTTAAATATATAAATTCACAGGTATAAATACTATAATACATCATTTGGTTGTACCCGGAAATCTTACTTCAGATTTCCAATTAGTGAAGAATACATTAACTTTCCACGTGAAGGCATTCATAGTACAAAATAATTGAGGACCTCAGGAAGGAGAACTACTTTCATTCACCTTATTCTCTATGCTACTTGTACTATGTGAGAACCTCCTGGAGGAAGACACATTTGTTCTTGTTCATGCTTATTTTCAATAAAGACTGGAGTACTTTTTGTACCACTTACAGGGCTTAACTCAGGAGCATTTAAAATGTATTTTCCTTAAACTGTTCTTGCATTAGTTTGCTACTACTAGCAAACAAGTTAAATTAGGAATATTCAGGCAAAAGGTATGTTAAAGTCAATACTAGCTATATGTTACCTAGATGTTAGGGCTGTTACTACATTTTAAAGCAAGTTTTGAAAGTAACGTTTCGGTTATTATAGATTCATAGTAAGGCAGTTACATAGGCTAAGCTTGACTGGTGCCATGGACTTTAGCATACCTGGAAATAGAAAAATTCAAATTGTAGCTGTTCTTGGTTGGCCCATTGCCATTTTTGCAGCTTACAAATTTTTAATTAAGTAACTGCAGTGAGCTCATCTCTACTGGATACTTCTTTTCCAGGGCAGGTCCAGGAACTGGGTCTGGAGCCTTGAAAGCAGAAGAGAAACTAGAGTAAACTGGAGGTAGGCAGAACAAGAAATGTGACCAGACAACATTAGGAGATCTAAAACCAGTGAGGTAGTCCCCAAAGTCTCTCACAAAAAATATTCTGAAGTGGAGAAAGGGTCTCTTTAATTAGTTAAGTCATTCTCTTAATCTACCCAACTCTTTTCTGGATTCCCAATTCTACAAGTTGAAACAGTAGCTTTTATGCAATCTAATGGCTTTTAGCAACAAACTGTCCAATATGGAACCACAGAGTAACTATAACAGAAAGAGAAAAAAATATCCATTTACACAGGTAAAATTGGAATTATAAACTCATCATTTTCAGGTCATTGTGTTCTTGCCTTTCACAGTCTTATTTTTCACCCTCTTCTTTCTGCTTCCATAATTTCCTATGATAAATTTTCAAGGGTTTCTGAAGAAATGCTTTAAATACATCCAGGCAATGAACTGTATTTGAAGTTCCAATTTTAAAAAATAATTGGTAATTCTTAAAGAGGGAGGCAAAGAACAGCTCATAAGATATGGTTCTTAACCACACTGGAAATTCTTTTTTTTTCCGTTACCAAAACAGTCAATGACTTCTTAAAAAATGAGGTCCACATTAAAAAAAACCTTGCAACTACAAAGGTTAGAGAAATGGTAGGAACTTAAAAATAATAGACCACTGTACTAATCAGATTACTGGAAATAATGTTCTTATGCTTGGTAGACTGGTACCTTATAGGAGTTTTTCTAAGAAACTAATCCACAGTAGTCAAAATAAACTGATTACTCTGCTGCTGTCAAATGATAGCAGATATTGCGAAAACTGTAATAGGACAAATGAAAATTGAAGACAAGGACTTAAAGGACTTAAATCTCTGCATTTCTATTAACTAGCAACTCAACAAAGTAAAATGGAGAAAAAGTAGTTTTAGGGAAAAAAATTTATTCTCCACCTTTTGTGGTGGCATGTAGTATGGAAAAAGAGTTCTGGGAGAGACAGTTCGGCTGCATCACGGCCTTGGATTAAAACTACAACAGAATTAGTTTAGTGGTTATAAAGGGCTGGGGAAGTTATCAATAGACTGTGACTGTGAAGGGGTATGGGGTGTTTCTTTTTGGTGTAATGAAAATGTTCTAAAATTGATTGTGGTGATGAATGCACAACTCAGTAATTATACGAAAAGCCACTGACTGTACACTTTGGATGGATTGTATGGTATATGAATATATCTCAATAAAACTGCTTAAAAAACAAAAAACCTCTCTGCAGAGGTTTCCCATCTATTCAATGGGATAGCACTGCTCAACCCAACAGACTGGAAATAAGAATTAGGCCACTATAAAGGTCACTATGACGGAGCACCTAAAATCCTGATACACTACCTTTTTCTGTATTACCAAAGCATTTCAAGAATGAAATGCACTGCTCTGTGCTAAACAGGTAAGTATACTTAAACTGATACTCATTTGTTTAACTGCTAAAGCAGAAGATTTTGCACAGCTTTAGGTTTAAATAACAACTGCATCACATCCTTTGAGATATCAACTGATTTTATTTATTTAACTTTGATTTCAGAACAGCTACAAAGCAACTATGTAGGAGAGCTCAATTAGACAGCTGATGATGAATTAAAATATAGTCAATTTACATTCAGGATATATAGAGAGTTAGTGTAAACAAGAAGACATGTAATTATTCTTCCTCCAAGACAAGTAGAAATTACTTCTGTCAACACACCTGTTGTTTAAAGGTTAATACAGAATACAGTTTATAAAATGGAAGAGCAATCAATATATGATATAACTTGGTCTTCAAGTCAGGAAATGCTTTAACGACAAAGGCAAGTCTTACATTCAGGCAATAATTTTCCTCTTACTGATAGAACAGTGGGTTCCACACAAAATTATTATTTACCAAATATAGCTCAAAGATCAGATTACACCTTCCCTGGCATTACCAAATAATAATGCATCATAAGCCACAAAGAATTTTAAAAAATAATTTCCTTCGAGTCACTCCAAATATATCCACTGCCTTAATTTTATTTCAAAACAGTTTAAGAAGTTAACATGGAAAGTGCCATATTCAAAACAGACTGTAATCTACTTACAAATGACAAAAGATTAAATCAATATAGTCCCCAGAAAGCAAAAAAAAAAGGTATGAGGATTCCTATTTACTAATCTATACGCATAGGCTTTCAGTTTAAAGAACATAAAGAAAAACACTTTACATAAGCCATTGTTTTTTGTACTTTTATTTTATAACCAACCATCATGTTGAAATCTCATTCCTCATAGTAATTTTTCAGTTGATTCTCTTGGCTTTTCCAGGTATATGTTATCATCTACAAATAATAATGAATTTGCATCCTCTCTTTCAATTATTACATCTCTTATTTTGTTTTCTGGTCTAATTACCTTGGCCAGTATTTTGTAACAGTGATACAGGCCAGATCTTTTTTGATTCATGACATTTTAATACGAATTTAGAATTTTAGAAAATAGGAATTCTAATATTTTACCATTTCTTATGGTCTGAGATACATAAAATCATAAGTTTATCTATCCATTTTTCTTTTACCAAGGATTCTTATTAGAAATAAATGTTGACTTTTTTTTCCCTTTTTACAATCTCTCAAGATATTATCCCCCCACCCCAAACCTACTAATACGGTTTAATTGGACCTATCATTACATTCCTAAAATGAATCTTCCCTGGTCACAGTATTATTCTGCTAATGTACTGTTGTATTCCATTTGATAATTTTATTAAGTGTTTTTGTACCAATTTTTTGTGAGATCTGTCCGTAGTCTTCTTTTATTCTTTCATATTTTACTATCATGTTACTGCTGGCTTTCTTAAAAGAACTGGGAAGCTTACCTCTTTTTTTTCTATACTCTGAAATCAGAGTATAGAGGAGTTTTAAAGAAGTCAAAAGTAAAACCTTCTGGGTCTGGTACTTTTAGGGGGAAATGTCTCTTACTAACAAAGACTACTATTTTCATTTGTGGCCTCAGATCCTATCCTCTTCTCTCCTCTCACATACCTTTGGGGAAAGCAGCCCCATTTCTTTCTAATCTCTCCCTTCAACCTATGAACATGTTTAAGTCTTACTCATCTTAAATACACATCCATGTACAAACTCATACCACAAAATCTTTCACCATTTAAGACTTCTAAGCATTCAGCAAATATTCATTCACAAAGCTATTTATTAAATACTACTTCACTCAAGGCACTGAGAAAACAAGGAGACTGAGCTGCAGTTCCTGCCCTCTACCTTACTCCCAGTCTAGTAGTAAACACAAACGTATATGAAAAATAGCAATAGCAATGTAAAGAATATGACATGCCAAGCCATCTCTCTCTGACCATTTGTGCCTTACCAAACTTCTCCATTGAGTATTTATACTATGGTCTCTATTTTGTCTTAATCTGCCTTCAAATACCCTCCCTTACTAATAGTTTCATGCAAATAACCAAGTCCAACAGCTTCTTCAGGGTCCTCGTTCACCTTTTTGTGATAATTTAACTCCACAGACTACTTTAAGCAGCAGAGTTATGTACAGAGATGTGCTCCTGGCTTCCTAACCTGGGTCTAAGGCTTCTTTCTCTGAGCTGTATACAACTGATGTTCCTGATCATCTTCTGGAAAACTTCTTTTCCAGTCAGTTCTGGACATTTTTCCAGTTTCCTAGGATCCTGATTTCTATGTTTCTTTTGAATAATGTTTGTCAAAAGGATGCAGGTGAACTCCCAGGGGTATAAGTCTCCCTGGCAATGTGGGATGTGATTCCTAGGGATGAGCCTGGCCCCGACATCATGGGATTAAGAATGCCTTCTTGATCAAATGGGGGAAAATAAATGGAACAAAATATAGTTTAAGCAGCAAAGAGATTTCAAATAGTCAGGAGGTCATTCTGGAAGTTATTCTTATGCATTATACAGATATTCCACTTTATTTCCTAGTGTATTAGAATAGCTAGAAGGAAATAGCTGAATGTTGAACTGTAATCTAGTAGAATTGATTCTGGATGACTGTATAACTATATAGCTTTTATCATGTGACTATGTGATTGTGAAAACCCTGTGACTGACATCCCTTTATCCAGTGTATGGGTAGATAAGTAATGAAGACCAAAAATATATAAATAATAGTAGACATAAGGGGTATGGGATGTTTTGGGTGTTCTTTATTTTTATTTTTTTCTTTATTTTGGAGTAATGAAAATGTTCTAAAATTGATTGTGGTGATGAATGCACAACTATGTGATGATACTATGAGCCACTGATTGCATACTTTGGATGGATTATATGGTGTGTGAATATATCTTAAGAAAATTGCATTAAAAAAAAGAATGCAGGTGTGAAGTCACGACACTCATTCTCTCAACTGTTCCTCTGGATTTCATCTACACTAAAAGCAGAGTCTAAGGAGAACTTCTTTTAGGTTTAAGCTTTCCATTCTTAAACATTCAGAATCAAATAATTTGATGTTGAGAGGAGCCTTACGTAACTATTCAGTCTAGCACCCTTACTTAACCATACAAGTCAGTAGCAGAATTTGAATAAATTTGTAATAAATATGGGCAAAATAGGTGTTTCTATGTTACCTACAAATCATAAAACTAACAAATGCATACATTATATACAGTAAAAATAAGTAGTTGAACTTTAAAATAAGTAATTAATGGGCCTTGCTTCATTTTTGTAAAAGACTTGTCCCTATTTCTAAGAGATTTTACTTATATGCTATCAATGCCTGAATCCATTTATCAAAGTCGATTTAAAATAAAATCACAGAATGGCAATAAAGTTAAGGCCTACTGAATCCTATATACTCATGTCTTAATATTCTACACTGCAGATTACTGAAGTGGATTGAGAATCAAAACCACACCACCTCCTATGCTAATGCTTTCCACCCAGTGGAGGCGATGGCCCAGACCATAGGCAGCCCCACGGGATGCTGGCTGTGAAGCACTTAGAACAGTGCCTGGCACATGGTTGGCACCCTAAACATGCTAGCTACCACTGCTGCTGCAATGACCACTCCTTTTAAATATATGTCCACTATAATTACTGTATTGTACTACTGTATTAATGATTCAACTACAAAGAAAAGAACCCTCTTAGAAGACAGTTACCGCACTCTGCTCCTTTTAGTCAGTTTTTCAGGTTTTGTTCCAGGGAGTAGAGCCACTTATTACAAACATTTTCCATCCAATCCCAACCCAGATATACTTTAAGATGGCAATATCAGGAGTCTGTAGGCTCCTCATTAGTTGCTGAAAATTAAGAGCTCATTATAAAATGAAATTTTATACTCCAACACTTCCAAGCTTTTCCAAGTATTACGCTATTTTAACCTGATAAGAACTACATGAAAAATAATATAATCTCATGTGAAGCAACATGTTTTTCCTCTTAATTGCTCTTATGTTTAAAATTAAACTCTTCCCCAAACTAGCCCCCCTCCTCCACTTCCCCATTTTTGTCAGAAGTAGAAATACTTTTTTGAGCCTGAAAACTGAAGTTATTTTAACTCTTCCTATGCCTTTTTTTTTTTCACCTTTCCTGACTCTTTTAAATCCTACCCATTTCACCAGTAACATTACTTAAAACATAACTCCTTAAGACTCTCTTTGCTGGATGTTATAGTCAATACAGTCCACAATCACTTCATAGTTCTGAAGTCTCAAAAGTTCTGAAAAGATTTTTTTTTTTTTTGATGTTTCATGTCAAAAGTCATCTGGTGGCAGAAGTCTGACTTGAACTGATGTAAGGTTATCTATTGGCTTTATTAATCTACTTACTGTAGGTATTTACATCTTTTGCTGTACAAACATTAGTGTTTACTAACAGGGTGATATCTCGGACCTTGCTGGGGGTATTACGTAATATATAAAATATACACCATGATACCTTTCTAAAATCCAAAAGAATTCTGAATTCCAAAACACCCATGGTCCCATGGTTTCAGATAAGGTATTATGGATGGTACAATATTATTCCAAGAATTCTATTTTAAGGCATCCTATTTTTATCTTAACTTTCTTCCTGATACTCTTTCCTATACCACTCTGAGCATTTCAGCCCCCATATTTATCACTGAGTCCTGTAACTTCTTTCCAAATATCTTATGTAATTGCTGATTCACATCTATTCCTACTGCTACCATGTCATTCCTGATTATCCAACATATAAATTACCAGAAGCTTAACTCCCTGTCACCAAGGTCTTCCCACTCCAAGGTATCAAGTATAGTACATCAGATTAAGAAACATTCCTAATACATTCACTTTAAATATTTCACTCCTTTGCATGAGAACTTAAGACTTGGATAGATGCAATCTAAGAGGTTAAAAGTAGTGGTTTTGGGATTATAGAAGAGTTTTGGTAACCATTTACAATCTTAGATTTATCTATGGTTGTAAGCTAAGATCTCCCCCCTTCCCCCCCCGCAACTTACTGAAATTTAAAAATCTTCTAAATTCAACTGCACTTATTATTCTGTAATCAAAACAAAACAAACACAAAAAGAACTGCAATTGGAGACTTAAATAGATACTTGCATACGAATGCTCACATGAGGAGTTTTAGTTGACGTGATAAGCAAGAGAGTATCCTAGTAGATGAAGTGTACACTTCAGTGGCATTAATTTCATTCCCAGGGTTGTACTCCCATTGCCACCTTCTAAATGTTTTATCACCCAAAACAGAAACTCTACACCCATTTAGCAGTAACTCGCCAAAACCCCCTGCTCCCAGCCCCTGGTGACCTCTGATCTACTTTCTGTCTTATTCTAGATATTTCCTGTAAATGGAATCTAACAATATTTGTTCCTTTGTGACTGGCTTATTTCACTCAACATGATGTCTTTATGGTTTATCCATGTTGTAGCATGTATCAGCATGGTTGAATAATAGTCCCTTGAGTGTATGAACCACTACACATTTACCTGTTGATAGATACTTGAGTTGTTTGTATCTTTTGGTTTTTGTGAGTAATGGTTTAAGGCCATTTCCAATTAGGTTCCAATGGGATAAAGGTTCTGAGCCCACCATCCTTTTTTTTTTTTTGGTATCATGGACTCCTTTAACAGTTGGAAAAACTACGGATGCCCTCTCAGAACGGTTTTAAATGTGTAAAATACATGATTACAAAGAAAATCAATTATATGAAATAAAGTTACCAATTAAAAAAAAATCCTTTTTTTGTGATAAATTAAAATACATGCTTCTTTATTAATACCTAACACAATAAAATCTAGCAGGGGTCTAATAACAACCATAATTTTAAAGTAGTAATATGCATAAATTATTTTTGGATATATCCACCACTGTAATGTAATATGAAAATATCTGTGATTTATCAATTAGTAAGAAGCCAGAGGTACCGCTAATACTACTGTGGCTTACTGCTTAAAGTCATAACAATTAGAAGGAAATGCTGAATTCCAGCTAGAAGTTAGTGAAATAAAGACGTAATTTTTTTCTTGTCCAAATGCAGGGACCCCTCTGAATTCTATCCTCAGATCCTTTCGGGATCATGGACCATAGGTTAAAATGCTCTGCTAAATATCTATTTTTATTTCCCACTACTTCCTACACCCATAGAAATCCAGTCAGGCATGTATGAACATGTTCAACCCTGAGTTCTTTCCTTACTAAGTTACTGCCCTTGCAGAGAATGTCATTTCTCCACCTTGAAGTTTATCAAAATTAATTACCTCTTGAAAATCAATTCAAGTTTCACCTCCTTCTTGAAGCCTTTTTCTACTGCTTCAGCCCACAAAGAACTGCCTGTTCCTAGAACTCCTAATGTACCTGGGGGAAGGTGAGGGGTGTCATCAATGCTCTACGATTCAATTTTTAATTGTTCACTTATAGTTCCACTGTGTGTCTCTTCACCTGAGATATAAGATCCTAGGGGACAGAGGCTACATGCTTGCATATATAACACTCCTATATACAACAGGCAGCTCAATAAACTGTTTTCAGTAAATCAATAAGTCATGTATCAGAAGATCATTTATATGGCAACTTTCATTAACAAAAAGTATTTCAAGAGAAGGCCAAAAATGCCACTAAGCAGCTAAAACAGACATTAAGCTTACAGTTAACTCAGTCAGACCCCAGGTATTCCTATTATATTAAAAACCCAGAAGCGTATTTACTAGGCAGCAATGAATTCCATGTGATAAATCAGGAAAGGAATGCTAAAGCAAGCATAAAAACAATGATTCTTCATAAAAATATTTGCTTACACCTATTAGCACTGTTCTAGGTTCCCAGGATTCAGTAGTAAAAACACAAAAAATGCCTCACACAGCAACAGTGTCAGACCTTGGACTAGAACCTGGGGCCTCTGACTCCCATTCGTAAGGTAAAACTGTTTCCATCTGCCAGAAAGGGTTAAGTTTGCATGGGTTCCTTATTTTAGAAGGTAGCAAATCATATAAACATTATAAAGAAATAGACTTGGAGCTTTATTAAAGGGGTAAGCTTCAATTATTTAGGAAATTATCTTATGTAGAATATTTATTACCCAATGATACTAGATGAGTAAGGTGTTAACTCCACTCTTTGATTAATATTTTAATCACAAATAATTCCTAAAGTTCTGTGTTTTTTTTTTTCAAAAAGCTATGCCAAGTTGCCTCCTTTATTTCATGTAAAAATATAAAAACCAATATTCTGGAGGTGAGGTGAAGTGGACAATGATGGTAAATATTATTCTAAGTAACATGTTTCATTGGGGAGAAGGGACCAAAAGAGGAGAATAATGGCAGTGCGGGAAGGAATAAAGACTTGTTCCCCATATTTCAATCTCTACTGTTGATGACGATGAAAAAGAAATGACTTTTCCTAAAGAGAACTTCTTAAACTAACAGCAACTAGAATTGAGAGAGAAGTGGGGGGGGGGGGGAGGAGAAACCAGAACACAGTAAATTAATAGACTGACACTGCCACACTAGCAACCTAACGTCTGCATGTCTGAAACTAAACTCAATGCTTCCCACCCAATAATGTATTTTCTATATTAATTCTTAATAGTTTGATTCTGAAGCTAGAAACCTCAGGTCTTCAGTTCTTCCCCACTTACAATATATGGCAAATTTCCACTGATCACCTCCACAAAAATCTTTTGCATTCATCCTTCCTGTATTTCTACCCACAATGTTCAGGCATCTGTTCATCTGTTACCTGGATAATCACAGTAACAGTAACACATGATGGCTTATTCCACCCTCAGTCTTTCTATGCTATATTTCACAGTGGTAACAAACTCACTAGCTTTCTAAAACATGAGCTGGATCAGGACATTTTCCTCCCCAGAAGATATAACAGACTTTTTCAGTGATACTGTAACAAGTTTCAGCAGAAGGTGGTGACAGTCACCGACCTAGGGAATAATAGAAAAGCGGCCAGGCAGAAAGGAGACGCGAGGACCATGCACTCACAACAAAGAAGTCAGAAAAGCTAGATAAAATGCAGGAAAGAATGGCCTCAAGAAATAAATGGGAAAAAAAAAAAGTTTTAACTTTACTGTACAATTAAAAGATTATTTCAGTAATAGTTTAATCATAATAAATTTCCTATTAATGGCTGTTTTAGTTCCCCAGCTGCTAAAACAAACACCATACAATGGACTGGCTTAAACAACGGGAATTTATTGGCTCACGGTTTTGAGGTTAGGAGAACTCCAAAATCCAGGCATTAGCAAGGCGAAGCCTTCTCCCCAAAGACAGTGGCACTCCAGGGCTGGCAGCCAGCAATCCTAGGTCCTTGGCTTTTCTGTCACATGGCAATGCATATTTGGTGGCATCTTCTCCTTTCTCTTCTAGGTTCCACTGACTTCCAGCTTCTGGCTGCTCCCTGTGGCTTTTTCTCCTGACTTCCAGTAATCCAAAGTAAAACCCAACCCAGATTAAGCCACACTTTAACTGAAGTAACCTCATCCAAAAGGTCCCATTTACAGTGGGTTCGCATCCACAGGAGTGGAATCAGATTAAGAACATGTTTTCCTGAGGTACATAACTCCAAGCCACCACAACAGCTAACATTCATTAGGCATTTATTACGAGCTGGGCCACTGGTCAAGTGATTTACCAAGGATACGCTCGCTCCTTTAATGCTCCCAATAACCATGCAAGGTAGGTACCACTGTATCAGACTCAGTTCATGATATACTGTTCTCTCTTCCACTAGAACAGGAATTATCTTACATAGCACTCCTCCCTTATTCCTCACGATGCCTAGAACAGAGCACTAAGCAATTCATATTCTTACTATGCTGATTTCAACAATACCAGAGAGAAGTATTTTTCCTATAAGTTTTATTAATTTGTCATGAACTGAAATGAACAAATGAAGAGATGTATATATGTCTGTATAAACAGGTGTACACACACACAATGGATCTGGAAATATGTTAGTACTAAGGCTTTAAAAAATATTCCCCTTGCATTTAAATTTGTATTAGAATAGTAAAGGCTGGGGGTATTTTCGTCTTGTAAAGCTCAAAGAAAAAAAGGTATATGAAAATGTTTTTTTAAGTATAATTATTACTGAAGAAAAACTTGGCCTATACCTCCACCATCTGCCTGGAAATGGGGAGAAGGACTAGGCAGAAGGTAGATGAACATTCCTTTCTTTTAAAATGTGGACAGGAAATTTCCTATGAGACATGCTACTATGGACTAAATTCTAAACCCAGCCTATCATCTGCAATGCATGTGACATTGGATGCTAAAAGTCTGGGCCAAAGTTTAGATGAATTTGAGTAAACCCATTACCACTAGGAGAAAAAGAAAACAAAAAGCACAACGTGTGTGTCACTGACTTTGGATAGGTAATGGTGCATTAGCGTACAACTCAGAAAAGACATTTGACCATAACCGTTAGACTCTAAAATCTCAAAAAGTCACTTAGTTCCAAAGGCAAGCAAATCCACTAGCTTTAGCAGACCTTTAGCATAGTGGGCGTTTGTTCATTCATTCATTTATTCACAAATACTGAGAGCTCAAAAGCCAAGGCATTGTACTAACGCAGGAAAAAAACTTACATTTAGTGGGAGAAACTAAAAGGTAAATGGATCATTTATGTGGCAAATCCTGCAATAGGGATGAATACAACATAGTTCTAGAAATACATGATTTATCAATAAATATTAATATAAAAATAAATATTAATCAAATAAATTTATTAGAGCTAATTAGTTCCAACAGTAAAAGAGTGGTGCTTCAAAAATATATTGCAGAATACCTTAATATGAAATATATATATCTGAACGGAACTTAAAAGATCTCTTTTAAACAATTCTCTATAACCGAGGCTCACCCTCTCCCTTTGTAAATTTATTTCTGCCTCTAAGTCAGAAATCTAAGTCTCTCCTTGCTAGATACTTTGCATTCCAGTTTTTAATTTTTCTTTTTGATCTGCCTCTCTGGCTGGCTATTTTAACTAGAAGAGAATGTTGGCATAGAAAGCCATTCAGGCACTTAATAGTATCAATCCCTTTCACAATACTTATAAAGTTATTCCATTTTATAAAGAGTTAGGACAAAACTCTGAAAATTAGTAAGACACCTATGTCTATATCACTATTACAGTCATCTCCCTATCAAGTAAACATAATTAAATATGTATTATAGTAAAAATATATCCCCTAAATCGCCTCCCAATCATGTAATTTCTTGTGTACTTAATGCCAGATACACAACAATCTGTTAATAAATACTACCTAGCCAAGTTTTCATAAAGCTCTTCACATGCTAGAAAAACCTGGCTTGTTGCTAATAAACCTATATTAAGTACAGTAAAGAGAAAGAGGTTACAGGAACAGTTTAACAAATACCGCTACAACTGCCTATAAACAAACTCAAATGAATACTCCCAAATATATATTTCTAGCCTGAATTCCATTTCACATATTGAATTGCCTATTTGATCGCTCCAGTTTTATGTCTTACTAGGTATTTCAAAGTTAACACACCCAGAAGCAAACTCTTCATTACCCAGTCCAGTCCTAACTTGCCACTTAACTACTATTTCCCAACTCACTCAACAGCAACTCCATATGTACAATTGCTTGGGCCAAAAATCTTCCTTCACTTCTCTTTCATGCCTCAGATTCAATTCATCAGCAATTTTTGCCAACACAAGGTTTGAAACATATCCAAATTCTGACCTCTTCTCACCCTTCTCTGTGACCACCCTGGCCCAAGTCACCATCAACTCTCCTCTGGATTACCACAATAACTGCTGGTATGGTCTCTGTGTTTCCGCCTCGGCATCACTCCCATAGTTTATTCCACACAGAGGAGCCAGAATGAGCCTTTAAAAGGAATGTTACCATCGGTTATTATTAGATAACAGTCTAAAGAAAAGCCACATGTTCCTATCAAATGACGCAGAAAAAGCCTTTGACAATATTCAATACTGACTTCTGATAAAACAAAACAAAACAAAACAAAGCAAAACAAACAAAAAAAAACTCTTAGCAAACTAGGAATAGAAAGGAAACTTCCTCAACTTGTAAATGGTATCTCCAAAAAACCTGCAGATAACTTCCCAAAACTGGTAAGTGAATTTAGCAAGGTCACAGGATAGACAGTCAACCCACAGGATAAACCATATTACTAAACACTGGCAATGAACTGGAAACTAAAATTTAAAACATAACACCATCACCAAAACAACCCTGTAAAAGAAGAACAAGGTTGGAGGACTCATACTTCCCAATTTCAAAACTTACTACAAAGCTACAGTAATCAAAACAGTGTGGTACTGGCATAAAGACAGACATGTAGATCAATGGAATAAAGAGTCCAGAAATAAACCTACAGATCCATGGCCAACTGATTTTGACAAAGGTGCCAAACCACTCAAAGGGGAAAAGAACAGTCTCTCCAACAAATGGTACTGGGAGGACTGGATTTCTATGGGCAAAAGAATGAAGCCTACCTTACATCAAATGTAAAAAGTAACTCAAAATGGATCATCAACTTAAATAAAAGAGCTGAAACTATAAAACTCTTAAAAGAATACATACAGAAAAATCTTCAGGACCTTGGATTTGACACTAGATACTTAGATGTGACACCAAAAGCACAAGCACACACACAAAAAAGACAAGATTTCATTATAATTAAAAACTTATGTGAACTGAAGGACTTTATCAACAGTGAAAAGACAACCTACAGAATGGGAGAAAACATTTGAAAACCATATATCAGAGAAGGGTTTAATATTCAGCCTATGTAAAGAGCTCCTACAGTTTGACAACCCAAAGATAACTCAATTAACAAATGGGCAAAGGACTTAAATAGACATTTCTCCAAAGAAGATACACAAATGGTCAATTAGCACATGAAAAGATGCTCAACATCATTAGTCATTAGGGAAATTGAAATCAAAACCACAATAAGATACCGTTTCACACCTACTGAAATAGCTACTATTAAAAAAACGGAAAATAACAAGTGTTGGAGAAGATGTGGAGAAATAGAAAACCTTGTATATATTCCATGGGAATGTAAAATGGCGCAACTGCTGTGGAAGACCGTTTGGCAGTTTCTCAAAAAGTAAAGCACAGAATTACCATTTGGCCTGACAATCCCACTTCTAGGTATATACCCAAAAGTTATGAAAGCAGTGACTTAAACACATATTTGCACACCAATGTTCACAACAGCATTATTCACAATGGCAACAGATGGAAGCAACCCAAGCATCCATCAGCAGATAAATGGATAAATAAAATGTGGTCTATACATACAACGAAATCATTATTCAGCCGTAAAAAGAAAGCTCTGGTACATGCAACAACACGGATAAACCTTGAAGACATCATGTTGACTGAAATAAGCCAGACACCAAAGGATGAATACTGTATGACCTCACTGATGTGAAATAATTAGAATAAGCAAACTCAAAGTCAAAATCCAGATTACAGGTTACCACAGGATGAGGTATGGGGGGTAGGGAATGGGGAGTTAATGCTTAAATTGCACAGAATTTCTATTTGGGCCGATTGTCAAGTTTTATTAATAGTTGGTGATGGTAGCCCAACATTGTGAATGTAATTAGCAGCACAGAATTATAAATTTGAAAGTGGTTAAAAGAGGAAATTTTAGGTTGTATATATGTTACTGGAATAAAAATTAAAAGGAAAAACACAGGATTGTATAACCCTGTGACTTCTACTGTAAACGATGGATTATAGTTAATAGTACAATTATAAAAATGTTCTTTTAGGAATTGGAACAAATGTACCACACTAATGCAAGGTGTTAATAATAGGGTGGTATACCAGAACTCTGCATGATTTTTCTGTAAACCTACAACTTCTCTACTAAAAAAAATTCAAATAAAATTTTAGAAACCACGAGATAGTACTTTACACCCACTAGGATGGCTATTATTTAAAAAAACAAAAAACAAAAAAACAGAAAATAACAAATGTATACAAGGAAGTAGAGAAATTGGAACCCACATTAATTGCTGGTGGGGATGTAAAACAGTGCAGCTGCCGCAGAAAACATTTTGGCAGTTCCTCAAAAAGTTAAACGTGGAATTACCATACAACCCAGCAATTCCACTCCCCGGTAAGTGAAAACAGGAACTCAAACAGATACGTGTACACCAATGTTCACAGCAGCATTATTCACAACAGCCAAAAGGTGCAACCTATGTGGCTATCAACAGATGAATGGAAATACAAATATGATACACAGGCAAATTCACAGAGACAGACAGAAAGTAGATTAGAGGTCACCAGGGGTGAGGAGAAGAGGGGAATGAGGAATTACTGCTTAACTGGTACAGAGTTTCACTTTAGGTAATGGATGGTGGTGATGGTTGCACAACATTGTAAACGTACTTAATGCCACTGAATTGTGCACTAAAATTAGGCAAGGAACTATATCACAATTTGTGTTCAATGGATTAAAACAGAGCACATAATATATTCTGAATCTTTTTAGAAAGCAACAGTTTTCTTGCCTGTGTTGCTATCTTTTCCGTAATTACCTTCCAATGATGATCTAGCACCAATAAAAACCTATGATCAGGAAATGCTAGTATAAAATAAAGGAACAGTAAAGAGAGAATAATTCATAGAATGTTAAGAATATGGAATAAATATTTATATATTAGGCTTTATACCACAGATATTTATTATTAATTTTTAAAGGGAGGTTTCTTCAGTTTAAATTTTTATGCAATCTATGATTAGTTTTGCTGCATGTAAGACAAACTCGGTTGCAAAAGGCAAAAAAGCAATATAACTCGCTGACCTAATAATTACTGGCATTAAGTGACCCATCTGAAAGGATTTCAAAATCTGTTAATTAGGTTTACAGAATAATGGTATTTGATCAAAACAGAAATGAAACTTTTATATATACACATAGAAATAATCCTATACACTACAAGTTGATTTTGCCAACAGCAAAACTATCTAGCCATAAAAAGAAGACTGAAGAGACCAATAGGTACTTTACAATTCTTTCTGCAATAACATGTCATTTATCAATGGCTAGAACCACTTGTGCATCTACTTGT